>NW_026857351.1:0-12198 GCF_026571515.1 Ruditapes philippinarum
ATATAAAAAAAAAAATAAAAAAACTCGGGACCATATAAAGTACTACTCGTAAATATCTATAAATGTACTAATTGCCAAAAAGAAAATAACATCGTTCAAGTGTATGGCTAATGAGTATCTTTCTTGAAACTATTAAGGAGAACAGAAATAAAATTGTTTTGAGAAATAAAGATAAAAGTTTTTCTGAGCGTCAAAGGCTTAATCAAGCAGTGTCTGACCATGTTTGTTTATTTTGTAGAACAATAATAGCAACGCTTGACAAACTTGCTGTTGACGGGGATAGTAAGGCTGCTGTATACAAATTGTCGCGATTGAACATCTTCTATCAGCCCTTGTTCCACTGTCTAAAATGCTACAAGTTAAGTACTGTGACCTGTTCCATGCAGCTAATGATACACGAGTTGTTATGGCTCTTCTTCGGGTAAATTTTATAATGACATATTCATTGTGTTATTTAAATCATTATTGATAAGCATAAAAGTAGTAAAATATGAAAATATACCATAATGCTTTTAAAAATACATTTATCTATGACTAAATAGTAATAATAATTTCAGGCGGAGAGAAACGACGACGATGTTTGGAACAGCCTGTATCAAAAGGCCGTTGACATTGCTGACGACATAGACGTCGTGCTCCCAGACGTAACGGTCGTCAACAGAATCGGCCGAACGCCCCAGGTGACACGTCTGAATTTTGAAAAAGAAACATGTTTTTGCCATTCCTTGACCATTTGTTGGTAGAATTAGATACACGAATGATGCAGGGTCATGATCGCTTCACTGCTCAAAAGCTTCTCCCATTTAAGGTATTCTAGTCGCATATAGCCTAAGATATTAACTAAATGATTATCCATATTCAGAAATATCTTGAATTAATCCTTTAATATTTCAAAGCAGGTCGGCATTGAACTCCACATTTTTTTTGTTATAAGAGCACTGTGGGTTTGTACCAGGCCTTCAACACAAGCTTAAATGTTGACATACCAATCTTTGTCCGCGAGTGTGAGCGATGGCGTATGTGGTGGACTGACACGGATTTGGCAGTTGGCCGTCCTGTAGCCACGGGTTCTCTAAGGGAAGCTATTGCTTTAGAAAGCAAGACTCTATACCCAATCGTTAGGTATTGTTTGACCATATTAATGGTCATGCCAGTTTCAACGGCAACAGCTGAACGCTCGTTCTCAGTGATGAGACGGGTTAAAACTTACCTCAGATGTACTATGGGGACAGAGCGTATGTCTGGTCTTGGCCTCATGAATATGTATAGGGATATGGAATTTAGTGCCGAGCGCGCGGTAGACATGTTCGCTAACCAGCAAAACAGACGTCTAGCTTTTGTTTATAAAGTTTAAATTTTTATCACACACCCGAGCCACTTTTGCACTCTGTAAAGTTATTGCACAGCAGTGCATATACGTATTTTGACGTGACGTCATTTGCGTTACACAGATGTAGCGTTACGACGCGCTAAATGTAAGTGTTATACTATAGACGCATCAATGAAAAATTGTTTTTTTTTTCACTTCAAAACGTCTTTATTTTTGGTATGTGATAAATAGAATATTAAATTCGTGTAAGTTCATCACTGAATTCATTGAACTCGTTGAATAAAATAAAATTATGCTTGCAAGAGGCTCGCAAAATATCTTTTTTTTTCAACTCGTTCAATAAATTCAGTATCAAACTTTCACTCATTCAATATCCTAGAATAATTATATCTATTATTTCGTATTTTTTATTTTACATATTGTATTATAAATAAAAAGAGTTTGAAATCATCACCAATTTGTTGTCAATGTTCTCTCAGAATAGTCGCAGAATGCCAGAAAATGGCTTCATGATTCAAAAGATTTCAGGGGGAGCATGTCACGTAGCCCCTAGCTATGGATTACATATAAAAATGCCTCAGTTACGCCTCTGGTATGTGTCATCAAGAAATATTTTGGCAACTCTTAACATTTTTACAAGTAATGGACAGATATGGATAGATTTCCTTTGTGGCATATGACTGTTTTAAAACATAGAACAATAAACATTGTATACATACATTTATTGATGACATCTTGATCATTATTTGTTTTATATAATCTAAACCAGTGTACAGAGATACATCAATTCATCAATTCATCTATATATAAATTACTATAGACTGACAAATATCAAAAGTATGAAAGTATATTTATTTCACGCTTTCCAGTGTTTTACTGTAATATATCACATGATTATATTCTGATAAACCACAAGTGAAATTTATAAAATATAATTTTCACTGTAGCCGGACTATAAAAGGGTTAAGGTAAAGGTATTGTTTATTATAGTGTCACCCCTACTGAAAGGGCCAGCCATTTTGACTTATGAGACACCTTTGCTTTTACTATATGTAAAACGGACGAAAAGAATATAATAACTAAATGGAATAACAGACAGAAATAAATGCCGTCATACGTAAATTTTGCTTCTTAAGGAAATGAAAGTCGATGTCATCATACAATCATGTTAAAAATGTAACAAATTTAGAGAAATTTAACAGAAATATATTTCAAAATTAATGATCTGACGTCATGATGTGATGACGTCATAAAGGAGAATGCGCGACCTCACGCGGCAAAATCAGTAAAAAATATTTAAAATCACTTAAAAAGGTGGAATAAAAAGAAAATTTATTTGTTTAACTTATAAGATTAAAATATAATTCATTCGAGAACCCTGCTATTCTATTTTCACTCGTGGCTTCGACACTCGTGAAAATATTGCATCTGGTGTTCACTCAGTGAAATAGATCTATATTTCGATCTTACATGTGTAACAAACAAATTTAAAATCTACATTAAATAAGTACAATGCAATATAATTATAATCAATTTAATAAATTCAAACGCTTTTCTTAGCTTTCGGCATTCCTTATAGTTGCTATTTTTAAAGTGAATGCATATTACATATTACCTCTATACTGTAGATGTTTTTGCAAATTCTTATGCTGACACGAATGATCTAAGGTTACGGCAAGTTGTTTTAGTAATGACAATCGAAGAAGAATACACAATTGGGGAAAACAGTGATAGATATGGCCAGCCAAAAAAAAAACATTTACGATAATACAAAAAATAGATCAATGATTTGACTCTGTAACATTCTTTATATATCGTGATATTACAGTAATTAATTTCATAATTATGAAGTGAGTAAACAATGTAACTTGTGTATCTGACACCATGTTATTTGTTTATTGCTTAGTAGGTAAAGGGGAACAACTCACGGGGAACTGAAAGTATAATTTAGGTGAAAATTTAATTTACTTTGGCTTGCACTTAGTTTGATGAGAACAAAAAAAAATCTTGAAAATGACAACAAATACTCAATAAATAAATAACTGAAATAAAAATTTATCATAAATACATCCTTCTGAATCTGCAATAGATTTTTGCTCTGCTATATAGCTATTTAACTTACTTTAACACAAAATATAGTAATTAAAAGTATCAATATTTTAAAGTAAATGATATTTTAAAATTATGAAGAAACAGTTATCCAACGTTCAATTATCACCAGAACGAAACTGGAAAGAACAATGAAAATAAAAGTCGTTTGAATAAAGATTACATTAAAATAGTGAATCGAAACATCGTCAATGTGACTGACCATGTCCTAAACTGTCTATTCAGTTTTTATGAAAATCGCCATATAGTCGGCTCTTCCAAACAGATGACTGCCCCAGAAGTCGACAGAGTTAATCTTCGAGTATAAGAATTGTGGGTAACTCGCATGTTTATCAAAGCTGCACACATTATTTGGAGGTTCATCGTCTGAAACTAGCAGATGACCAAGGTCTCCAGGACAATGATTATATAATTTGTTGATGAAAAACCGCCGTTCAAGACGTTTTGGCTGGTAGGCGCCCACGATGGAGAAATAGTTGTACTTTTCGGTTGTTGTTAGATCTGCATAGCTTGATGCAACAATACGGTGTTTGTCAAACCAAGAGTTGATATCACTTCCGGTTCCGTTGAATATGACGTAGGTAACTTCTTGGTTGTTTTCGTAGTATGCATACTTGACATACTTTGCCCCAATATTGGCCCAGTTTGAGACAACATTGTTTCTGTAGTGGCTTGAATACGATCGTGCCATATATTTTGGTTTGTCTGAGCAAATGCCAATCCCTGAATAACGAGATATAATTAGTTATATAAAATACGCTATGTAATAGAAAGAGCATCGAAACACGAGGCTATCTGATTTGTACGAGGGGGCGTAGCCCCCGAGTATTAATCAGATTGCCAAGTGTTTTGATGTTCTTTCTCTTTTGTATCATAGTCAATCATAAAAACACGTTCCCTGCTGTAACAATATGAAACCCCGAGGAAAAGTAACCAATGAACGAGCATCTAAGTATATGTTAGTGTTCATCCGTGCTGTTCTACAGAAATTAGAAACTTCGACGGGAGCGACAGCGACAGGATAATGTTTCTAATTTCTGTAGAACAGCTAAGGATGAACACTAACATATTTAGTGTCAAGCTTTATTTGGCCCTTGATTACGTCACTACGCGGTACTATGAAGCACTATGAAAAATAGAAGGCGACTATGAACGGATGTCAATATAGTATCGACTTTTTTTCTTCTATGAAAATTATCACACATAATTTTTAAGAAATACAGCGTTTTCATTGGATGACAAATAAAGCTGGACACTAAATATGATATTTCTGTCGCTTTCACTTTCTCTGCCGTCACAATAAGTAAACCCCAGCAAAAATGAGTCAATCAATGGGCATGCTCTGGAGTGCGGGTAACTAATACCTGCACTCCAGTATCGTACGGTACATGTATATGTATACGAACTCGGACACATTTTTAACAGAAAGGTTCCCAAACTATGATACAAGTAATAGAAAGGGCATCGAAACACGAGGCTAAGGGGGCGTAGCCCCCGAGTATAAATCAGATTGCCGAGTGTTTTTATGTTCTTTCTCTTTTGTATCATAGTCAAACATAAAAACACGTTCCCTGTTACCAAAATATGAAACCCCACAAAAAAGTAACCAATGACCGAGCAAAATGAACCAATCAATGGGCATGCTCTGGAGTGCGGGTTACTGATACCTGCACTCCAGTTACCGCACTGTGCATGTACATGTATACGATTTAACTCTGACACATTTTCAACAGAAAGGTCCCCAAGCTATGATACAAAAACACTATAAATAATCTTTAAATAAACTACAATCGCGATAACGTCAGTATGTGCATGGTGACTTAGAAAGTTGTAATTCTTATATATACACTGTATCGATCCGCCAGTCATGTGACTATAGTGGGTAAACAAGTTGTATTACAATTTACTATATACACACATCTTGACCACAAAAATCACTAATAAGCTCAAGTATCAGATAAACTTACAAGGCTATTTCCAGGCTGTATGTATCCATTAATTTTCATTACGTTAATAAATATTGTAAATGCAATTTAAACTACTGTTGTGTTCGTAGCCAAAGGAAAAAACAACAACAGCACACAAAAAGATCTGTCATCATTCCATGTAATATCACATTGACATGATAGATCTTGCATATTACATAAAAATATGACAAGATTGGCAAGACATATAGTAGTATGTACAAAACAGCCTTAATGATAAATCCTTTCTGTGGTATATTTTTGGTTTTGTCGTGACGCGGCTCATATAGATATAAATATTGCAGGCAGAGTGATGCAACTTTGCAAACTGGTGAACATTGGTATTATAAAAAAAGCATTGTAAATTTCAATTGAATATCTCAAGCAATAATTGAGATATTTGACTTTACAAATGACTTTAACCAAAATTTATAAGTTAAAAAGGGGCATAAATATGTAAATATTGTAGGCAGAGTTATCCAACTTGTCATTCTTATGTATAGTGTTACTAAAAATTAGTATTGTAACTTTCAATTTAATATCTCAAGCAATAATTGAGATATTTGACTATACAAAAAGCTTTAACCAAAATTTCTAAGTTAAAAAGGGGCATAATTCTGTAAATATTTTAGGCAGAGTTATCCAACTTGTCAATCTGATCTATATTGTAAACTTTAACCAACGCAAACGCTCAGGCTTGACCGTTACTACAGGTCACGTGACTCCCTTCGTCGATACAGTGTATATCTTTAGAATTACTAAACGGGCAACATTATGTCGCATTTATTTTCTGTCCCTAATGTAATACGTTTACGTTAAAATATGTTCGATAATTTAAGTAAAATAAGCACCTTTTGTCCACGCATCAAAAACGTTTTGGCCATTACTTGATGTTGCACGAAATACCATGTTCCATCCATCCCTTTCAAGATCTTTCACTAGCAGAACCTTTTGTCCAGTGGTCGAAAATCTGAAATACGAATTATATCATGTAAAGGTATTAAACAAAATTACTGATTTAAATTAAGTATCAGGTGACGTTCCAAGTGAAATCATTATTGGATCAAATATTATCAATTCAGTCTCATTTTCATTTCCAGAGTTGCAAGAGTGCATACCAAGTGCATGTCGTATCCAATATAGCCTCTTTTTATTTTCTGATCCCAAAACGTTCAGTTCAAGTGCATATCATCTCAATATAACCTCGATTTCATTGTCAGAGTTTAAAATATCTACATTATGTAAATGAAATGCATATTATATTCAATCTAGGTTCGTTTTCCTTTTTGAAAGTAAAAGCAATAAAAAAAATCAGGTATCAAATCCTTGTTGTACTTGAATCAACAAAGCTCTGTCACAATGTCAAAAAATGGTGAAAGATTTTATTAAACACTTTTCTTGATTCTATTGGACTAGTACACAGCTAAAAAACCTTTATTAGAGTCGGGTAGCGCCACATTCAATATTGTTTTGTAAACTAAGTGATTTAAGTATTGTTCTTAACAATATATAAATAACTTCATATTATAATGAGTGATAAAGTCCATATCATATAAAGTGCGTGTGATAAAGCTCTGCCGAACTACTTTTGTCGTATGTTTTTTAATGATATCGTAAATTTGTAACTTTACATTAAAGTTATTTGTTGCGTTTTGGTCCAGATATTATAATTCTCAATTCAAATACACTACTTCATTTAAATATTTTTACTGTTGCTTGAACGTCATCTCATTCAATAAAGACAGGCAAAAATTGATGTCATTATGTTAAGTAGTCATAAATTAAAAGAAAATGTGTTTGATTTTCGTGAATATAGTTTAAATCAGACACCAAAGTGAAAACAAACACATTTTCATACGCGCTATCCAAAATACCACCGAATATAGTGTACCTGAAAAAGTTCTGTACCGAAAAGCCATTCAAGGAGGTTTTTTTTGCATGCCGTACTGACTGAAAGCATGAAATGCCCTTATTAGAAAATTGAGCTTTATAAAAAAAATCTTTCTGAGCATTTGACACGGCACTGAGTACTACACAAATGTTTCAGCAACTTAGACACGATATCGAGCGCTGCATAATAATTATTTAAACAAGTTAGACGCGATATTGAGTGCAACAACTGAGAAAAACCTTTCTTACCTAGAAATGTCGTTATTTTCTTGTTCCTTTTCTTGATCAATCTTATCATATCTTTCCATTACTTTCTGAACATTCAAATCTATCTTAGTCATTTTCTCCAACAATAGCTCTTGAAAATAACTTGTCGACAAAGGCTCATCCGAAAGCACAAATTTAACATCTCCCAAAAAGAGAATTAACAGCCAGGCTTTCAACATATTTTACAATGTGAAACGATATTGTTAAAATACGATGTAACCCGGATGCGCGCCTCTTAAATACATACTCTTATATGCGGAACATGTCACTACATCATCGGCAGCCAATAATAACACTTTTTCTTACACATACATTGTTTCATATAAATATAAATATCCGTACTAATGCCCTCTAAAACAATAACATCGCAAAAAAACGCCTAAACGTCTTTTTCATTGCTATGCGTGGGAGGTCTGGTTTAAGCGCACCGACACTACAATGTATACAAGTTTGCTTCTTTAAAAAGAAGCATGCGAGAGGTCCTTTGCAACTGTTGTAATTTGTTTAATTCGAAAATATTAGAGATATTTTTGCATAAAAGGCACAATGAATGTTTATAAATTACAATTAGTTTACAAAATAGAATTTATTATATATATATATTGAATATAGTATCATAATTAAAGTTTGTTTTACACTTATTTTTTAATGTTTTGAAAGATTATATGCCGAAGAAATGGACATTTTTCTGGCGCACAAGGGATATTTTTCTACAAAGGGAACAATTTATGTTATTTTATCAAACTAAATTTGAAATAAATGTTATATATTAAAAGTAGTATCAAAATAAAAGTTTCTTGTAAAATTCAATAATCAAATTTTCAATTAATGTTTTGGTAAGTAAATGAAAACATTTTCTCTGTGCACAACAAAGACTTTCCTTTACGGGCAGAAAGTATGTTTAACAAACATTTTAAGTCCAAGTTATACATAAAAATGTTCATATCATTTCAATGATTGGAATAAACAGTAAATAAAGCTCCATGGCTCCAACCACAAAATTTCAAAAAAAATCAAACTTGAGAAAACTTGTGCCATTTGCGCCAAAAAGATTTCCGTTGCGTAATTTGGTGATACCGATTCAGAGCAGCAAAAAATTCGGTACACGGTTCACTCGGTCATATATTACTGCATGGTGATATTGTAGCTATAATGTTCACTGTTACTATATTTTTCGGAACATGAACTAGTAAAACGCTATTCAGAAAACAATAATCGATTTGTACAGCTCAAAGGAATAATACGGAATGAACCATAATTGCTCGTAGTGTTAGTAACGTAACTGATATTTTCCGATTTTTCCTTGTTCCGACTTACTCACCTCGATATTAATTTTTTGTTTAAGTTCAGTCATATTTTGAAGCGGAGCATGCGCATAACAACTTTTTTAGGTTATTTCTTACGATTTAAGGCTTAAAATGCTATGCATTAACTTCAATTTGGAACGCAACCATAGATGCCAGTAGCAATCATTCTCAACAAGGTGAGGTCTGGTTTGATGACCTCTCAAATAAAAAAAAAAAACGTACAGTGTCCCGTTAGTGTCATCGCGACACACACATAGCTCGAATTGTGAAAGGTCGAAATAACGATACTGTGATGGTGAGAAGTCGAAGATACGATAATGAAAAGTCAAAAGTACGATGGTGAAAAGTCGTAATAACATAACTAACACGAATTTTACCATAGCACTTTACCTTTCACCATTGGAAAAGCATGAACCATTGTGGTTTCGTTATTTCAAAGACCTCATCTGTCCCTCCGTGCATTATTTCACCTGAGAAGCACTGAAGTTCCATAATCAAGCTGGATAGCTTTCTCACATGAAATTATGCAATATCCATAGCGAGATTCGAACCCACGGCGGTGAGGAGTAAGATCGAAACACTAGGCTATCTGATTTGTATGAAGGGGCGTAGCACCCGAGTATTAACCAGATTGCCGAGTGTGTTGATGTTCTTTCTCTTTTGTACCATGAGGTCTTCCTCCACCAGTAAAGCTGGACCATTGCCATATGACCTAAACTGTTTTCGTGCGATGTAAATCCCAACAAAAAATATGCCTGTGAGATAAAAAAAAATCCACATTACCCACAGTATATCTGAACTATTTTTGGCGTAAGTTTTATTTTATTTTTTTTTCTCGTAAAATTGTAAACTTTATAAATAGTGTTTAGTACTAAGTTTCATATTTCTCAATTTAAATATCATTATGCTTCTTAATTTGTTGAAATATATTTTTAAGTTACTCCGCAATAATTACTACAAACTTGATTCATTTTGTTTGTGCAAAGTTCCCGCACCCTTTGAACGTTTGACGCTATCCTCAATATATATTAAAAATCGAAGTCAAAACTTTTCCTTTTTTTCTCACTTTTCATTGTGATATAACATATTCACCCGAAACAAACAAATACCCCTTTTATAATTGTTATATTCCAAGAGTTTTATCATGGAAATATCTCTGTTATATAACGATAATATTTCACTTAAAATAACGTGTCCCAACAAAGATACCATCAGATTTTATTTTTAACTTTAAAGTTTGGTGTTGATTTCGCTGATGATCTATGTGCTCTAACACTGCCGTCACCCCTTTGGCCGGTTTTACAGACAGTCAAGAAAGATTTATAAGTATCCTTTATAACATGTTACCTGTTCCGGCCATATCTTTGCACAGATTCGGCATTACTTTTGCACAAATCTGCGTCATTTCACATTCCTGTGTTACTAGATAAACATATATATAAGGAAATCAATATAAGGAAAATCCCACGAACAATCCTGGTACAGATTCATTTGATGACGTATCATGCCAAATATCTAATCTGTGGAAGATTTTTGAAGTGTTTTATGACAATCTATATATACAAATATATAAGATCAACATAATAGGAATCCCGATGAGTTAATAAATATCACTGGAATGGAAACCAAGCACAGGATCCATTTTATACCACAGTGTCGGCTGATCATAATATGTATATGTACTGCTAACTTTTCAGTCAGTACATATACTGATTTTTTTTCTTAAATTACTACGTGTAAATTCAATGTTTCGATGGAAAGGATTAAAGTTTCTGAGGAGGTATTTTCACAGTAAGTTTCCTAAAGCATCTATATAAGGAGGTATTTTTACAGTAAATTTTCTAGACAAGTCAAAGAAACATAAGCGATTCTCAGGCAGGGCGATGTTTACACTAAACACATCTAAAAGCGTGGTATGAACATGTAAAGGTTTTGCTTAGGTCGACAACGCACAGATATATAAGTATGCAATAAGAAGTGACAACAAGGTTAAATGAACGTTCCTATTTATGCCTTTGTGTCAAATATTTTCCAAGTAACAAGGCTACTTTGACCCACATAGAGATGCTACCCTTCAATCTGTTGCCCCAAGGCATGACTGGGACTTTTCAGTCTAACCCCGTTTTTTTCAAATGCCTGGGGTAAAATTTAAAAGAATATCGAGGGTTTGAATAACCCGAAAAAATTTTGATAGAGAAAATACTCACTTATAAACATTTTAATTTTGTGACAGGTTAAAACCATAAGGCCCGGTTAAAATAAAGTTTTAAAAAGAAAATCAATATATATTAAGTTTTTAAACTTTTAAACAGGCAATTTTTGAACCCCTAGGGAACATTTTAAAAAAACTCTTGAGAGTTCAAATTGGGAGTTGCCGCCATACCAAAAATTTAACTCTTGGGCCCCCGTAACCCACAAACCCTCAACTAAACAAATTTTGCAGGGTCACCAAGGGAATTTCCCATGAATTGGTCAAAATCACAATGGGTTTAAAAAAGATGTTGTTTAAAGATATTGTGAATACTTATCAGCATTACAGACATCATGAGATCACAATTGTCAAATTCTAAGCGATAAAAATACCACATGTATGATACTATAATCTGCAAACTATTCAAATGCATAGAAACAAATTCAATAATAAAATGCAAGACAATTCATAAATATCAAATCTTTTCACATCTTCCTTTCATTTAAAGATATATACAAAACAGGTGATAATATGATAATCATGTAAATAGTGATTACAAAAAAGTCAATACAACATTAACAGAAATTTAGGCAAAAGAAAATAAAAAACTAGATCCTCTTCCAAATTTTGGAAAAAAAAATTCATATTTTGACATCAAACAAATTGATGCTTGGACAAAAAACCAATATATACATGTATTTTTACAAAATAATACATCTTAATTTTTATAAAAGAGTTGAATAAAGATGTACTATGCCTATGTCGATCAATAGTGCTTTTTCTGGAGTTAAGTCTGTAAAAATTATTAATTAATTAACCAATGCAGCTACAAATTTATTATTTATAAGCACTTCTACCAGAGGCGGTGTATACACATTGCAAGGTGCACTGTTTGAATCTCGCAATAATTCATGCGTCTAAAGAGGTCTATGCCAGAAACCTTATGGATACGGCCCAAACGGTGGCATTCGCATTTAACTATTCTGCAAAACGACTTCTTCAGTTCAAAGAACACTGGCTGGGGATGATACAAGCAGGAAAGACATGGCTGAGCGTATACGCCTACGATCACTTTGTGAGACTCGTTGGTCAGCACGTGCGGACGCGTTGCACACATTTCTTGCAGCATACAGGTAAACC
>NW_026857352.1:0-15696 GCF_026571515.1 Ruditapes philippinarum
CCCCCCACCCCCACCCCCCCCCCCCAATGTTGCAGGGCCAATTTTAACCCAAGGGCTTTTATTTGCACAAACTTGGTAGACACCCATAAGAAGATGTTTCAATGCTAAACATTTAAGCTCTAGCTCATTGGGCTTTTTAAAAGAAGATTTTTTTAAAGTTTTTACTATACACATATAGTTAAAAACAATGACACCCCTGGGGCCGGGCCAGTTTTGACCCCAGGGCTTTTATTTGAACAAACTTTGTAGACACTCACTAGAAGATGTTTCATGCTTAATATCTAAACTCTAGCTATTTGGGTTTTTTCAAAGAAGATTTTTTTAAGTTTTTGCTATACACATATAGGGAAAATCAATGATCCCCAAGGCGGTGCCAATTTTGACCCCAGGGCTTTTATTTGAACAAACTTGGTAGACACCTATTAGAACATGTTTGATGCTAAATATCTTAGCCATAGCTCTTTGAGTTCTTTAAAAGAAGATTTTTTAAGTTTTTACTATATGCATATAGGGAAAATCAATGATCCCCCGGGCAGGGCCAATTTTGACCCCAGGGCTTTTATTTGAACAAACTTGGTAGACACTTATTAGAACATGTTTCATGCTAAATATCTTAGCTCTAACTCTTTGGGTTCTTTAAAAGAAGATTTTTTAAGTTTTTACTATATGCATATAGGGAAAATCAATGACCCCCTGGGGCGGGGCCAATTTTGACCCCAGGGCTTTTATTTGAACAAACTTGGTAGACACGTATTATTAGAACATGTTTGATGCTCAATATCTTAGCCATAGCTCTTTGAGTTCTTTAAAAGAAGATTTTTTAAGTTTTAACTATATGCATATAGGGAAAATCAATGACCCCCCGGGGCGGGGCCAATTTTGACCCCAGGGCTTTTATTTGAACAAACTTGGTAGACACTCATTAGAACATGTTTCATGCTCAATATCTTAGCTCTAGCTCTTTGGGTTCTTTAAAAGAAGATTTTAAGTTTTTACTATATGCATATAGGGAAAATCAATGACCCCCTGGGGCGGGGCCAATTTTGACCCCAGGGCTTTATTTGAACAAACTTGGTAGACACTCACTAGAAAATGGTTCAATCCAAATATCTAAGCTCTAGCTCTTATGGTTTTTTAAAAGAAGATATTTAAAGGTTTTTCTTTCGGTTGCCATGGCAACCAGAGTTCTGCATGGAATTTAATTCTTTGAACAATTTTTAAAGGTGACCACCAAAGGAACATTCCTGTGAAGTTTGGATGAAATTGGCTTAGTGGTTTATGAGGAGATGTCATTTAAAGTAAAAGTTTACGGACGGACGCCGGACGGACGCCGGACGAAAAGCGATCACAAAAGCTCACCCTGTCACTTTGTGACAGGTGAGCTAAAAATATTGGTGCTAGAGTTATGAACCTTGTCACATCAGATGGGGATGATGATAAGGTACATTCATTTGATGATAAGGTACATTTATTTGAAGTATGAGGGTGATCCCTTAAGAAATAAAGAAGTTACAGTAAAAAATAGTATTTTTTAAGGAAAATTCTAAGTTCAAGGGGAGATAAATCTGAAAATATTTGTGCTAGAGTTATGAACCTTGTCACATAAGATGTGGTTGATGATAAGGAACATATATTTGAAGTTTGAAGTTGATACCTTAAGAAATGACAAAGTTATAGTGAAAAATATTTTACTGCACCAAAACTTTAATCTGAAATCTGGATGCGGACGCAGACGCGGGGGCGAGTAGGACAGCTCTCCATATACTTCGTATAGTCGAGCTAAAAACTAAACCTTATTCAAATCTTAGAATGTAAAACATTATAAAAACTTACCAGAGACATACAAGTTTCCGAGGCTTCAGTGACTGACGAACCTTGTAGAAACGATGGCGGTGTACCCAGAATTCCTTCTGTCTTGGTACCATAGTTACTAACATTATCTGGCCTTTCTTTTCTGTATAGATAAATGATGATGTATAGATAAATGACTTTAAAAATTATAATCCAAGTGTTAAGAATTCGTAACTTATACAATGTTAATAATACTGGAGTCAAGTACATGTACATGTAGTTCGGGTTTGATACTAACAAGCAAATCAAGAAACGTAAAATATGACTTTTATAAAAGAGCCAGCACATAATATAGTGGAACAAGCAACTAGAGATAAGCATCACATTATCTTTTCCATCCATTTAGGCACACAAGCCACCATTTTGTCATGTTGATCCTTGAAAAAGAGTGTGTCTTTTGGTTCATGGCAAGTGATTTACTTAAGAGAATTATAAGCTAACTGGCATAAAATAGTATCAGTCATTTTGCATATAAAACATTAATAAATGGTCTAAATATGATCTATGAAAATTCATCAAGGTAGTTTTTATAACAACAGCATTAACTAGAACTATCACTAAATGTGATTAATACCCCCACAAGACTGCTTCGGAAATGAGGATATTACTAGTAGTTACAGAATACCTTGTAAAAGAATTGAATTATAGAGTTATGGTTGTGGGCAATTAAAGATAGTTGTGGTTCTTGTATATTGCATTTCCTTTCAATGTGGTTGGCCATTGATGAAGTTTTATTGAATTACTCTGTAATAAGTCCAGAAAGACAAAGAAAAGGAACAAAGGGCAATAACTCTATAAATACTGAAGATGGAGTTATAGTTCTTGTGCACTGCACTTCCTCTTTTTGTGCTTGACCATTTGTATGAAGTTGTTAGTACGTTTTAAGTTATGCTCCAGACAAGGAAAAGTATCAAAGGGCAGTAACTCTGTATTTTGTCAAAATGGAGTTATGGCTCTTATGCACTGCACTTCCTTTTAATGTCCTTGACAACTGTATGAAGTTGTATTGAATTCCAAACAGTAGTTTTCAAAAGTTATGCTCTGGACAAGTGAAAAGTAACAAAGGGCAATAACTCTGTAATTTGTCAAGATGGAGTTATGGTTCTTGTGCACTGCACTTCCTCTCAATGTGCTTGACCATTGTATGAAGTTATATTGAATTCCATCCATTAGTCTTCAAGTATGCTCCGGATAAAAAAAAGCAATGGAGAAAAGTAACAAAGGGCAGTAACTCTGTAATTAGTCAAGATGGAGTTATGGTTCTTGTGCACTGCACTTCCTCTCAATGTGCTTGACCATTGTTATGAAGTTATAATGAATTCCAACAATTAGTCTTCAAGTTATAGCTCCGGACAAAATGAAAGCAATGGAAAAGTAACAAAGGGGCAATAACTCTGTAATTACTTTAGATAGAGTTTATGGTCTTATGCACTGCACTTCCCCTTACTGTGTTTGACAATTGTATGAAGTTGTTTTTGAATTCCAACCATGTAATTTTCAAGTTATGCCCCGGACAAGGAAAAGTAACAAAGGGCAATCAAACTCTGTAATTAGTCAAGATGGAGTTATGGTTCTTGTTCACTGCACTTCCTCTCAATGTGCTTGACCATTGTAATGAAGTTATATTGAATTCGCATCCATTAGTCTTCAAGTTATGCTCGGATAAAAAAAGCAATGGAAAAGTAACAAAGGGCAGTAACTCTGTAATTAGTCAAGATGGAGTTATGGTTCTTGTGCACTGCACTTCCTCTCAATGTGCTTGGACCATTGTATTAGTTATATTGAATTCCAACCAAAGTCTTCAAGTTATGGTCCGGACAAAAGAAGGCAATGGAAAAGTAACAAAGGCAATAACCTGTAATTACTTTAGATAGAGTTGTATGGTTCTTTGTGCACTGCACTTCCCTTAAATTGTTGTTTGAACAATTGTATGAAGTTGTTTTTAATTCCAGCCAGTAGTGTTCAAGGGTTATGCCCCGGACAAGGAAAAGTAACAAAGGGGCCAATAACTCTGTAATTAGTCAAGATAGAGTTATGGTTCTTGTGCACTGCACTTCCTCTTCAATGTGCTTGACCATTGTATGTAGTTATATTGAATTCCAACCATTAGTTATCTTCAAGTTATGGTCCGGACAAAAGAAAGCAATGGGAAAAAGTAACAAGGGGCAATAACTCTGTAATTACTTTAGATAGAGTTATGGTTCTTGTGCACTGCACTTCCCCTTATTGTGTTTGACAATTGTATGGAAGTTGTTTGAATTCCAACCAGTAGAGTTTTTAAGTTAATGCCCCGGACAAGGAAAAGTAACAAAGGGCAATTACTCTGTAATTAGTCAAGATAGAGTTATGGTTCTTGTGCACTGCACTTCCTCTCAATGTGCTTGACCATTGTATGTAGTTATATTGAATTCCAACCATTAGTCTTCAAGTTATGGTCCGGACAAGGAAAATGCAACGGACGTCTGGACCGACCAACCGACCGACCGACAGCCCGACCGACCGACCAACCGACCACCGGGTGACTCCTATATACCCCCCCAAACTTCGTTTTTGGGGGTATAATAATATAAATGAAACACTACCACTAATCCGTTATCAATTGGACAAGAACATAAGACCACCTATCTAGTTGGTAATTGCATGTCTTGTTATATTATGTCCTAGACAAGAGGTAAAAGTTTAAACTCAAGCTCAGTTTCTGTCCAAATATAATTGACTTGTTTGATTTAATGTCATTTATTACAACTCTAGAATGAAGTTCTCCAGGGGTATGCACTAAGATTATGTGATCAGTTTGACCCAATTTTTACAGACTTTTTTTTTAAATGTCAAACTATTCCACCTTGGAAAAAGACATCACCCGACCAAAACTTATGTCAATGTCTCTTTAACAAGTCTAATCAATTTGGACTCCTTAGAATACCTGTTTCACAACAATAATTGGTAATGAATCATTTTGTTCTCAACCTGAACCAAACTGTGACAGAAAATAAGAACACTGCCAAAAAACTTTTACTATTTAGTTAACATCAAGTCATAAAGAAATGTTCTATTAATTAATTTAAAAAGTTGACTTTTATCTAACAAGGTTCTTTTATTATTATATAAAGCATTGTAGAACAGAACAGAATAAATATTTTATTATTTTCAGACTTGAGCATGCATATGCTCCTCATCTTCACAGAAATACAGTATATCTAGGAGAAAAGACTTATCATAGCATACCTTGGTTTAGCTTTATGAATTCTAAACTCTGACAGAAAATTTCCTTCCTCTTTGGTTTGAAGGCGCTGAAAAAAAGCAATAGATCTATATTGCAAAGAATATACATGACTGAAAATCTGAACATAAAAAGGAAAACTTACCAACACAATATTAAAAAGTAAGTAAAAAAAGCTAAAGTTCTTTTTTATTATCTTTAACCTTTAAGTAGGTAAACTTAACCCAAATGGTGATGCAAATGCTGGAGTAAGTACAATAGCTCTCCCTATTCTTCCAATTGTCAAGCTAAAAATAATAAACCTTTTCCTCTTCTGCTTGCATCTGTGTGTACGTCTGCTTCACTGTATCCAGTGAGAACCGTCTTGATTTACTAATCTGCATCCATCGTAAATGACGCCGCAACATATCCAGCCAATCATCTCCAACGATACCTCGACGCTGCTGACGCTCCTTTGCAGACTTGGTTCCAATGTTGACGCTGTGTATGGCAGAATATGACACCCTGGCTAGTCGATCTCCTTCAGCAGTCTGTAACATAACATATTTATATTGTCAGAAATTCTGTTAGTATCATCCTATATAAAACTCTTTAATTAACCCTAAGCATGCTGGCAGTAATGGATTATACCCATGTGAGCAAGGACATGTCATCTGATCATGGTCTGCACTGATCATCATTCATTCAGTACATAGTTTATAATTTCCCACAAAAATTTAGTTATTTTATGGGTAAGTGTTAAGATGAAATATTTTAACTTGTCTTTCTCTATTTCTAGGTAGGTATACTAATTCTGAAAACTATTTACTCAAGAAAAAGCAAATTTTCAAAAATTGAAGATGTGACAATGTATAAAGGTTGTCTCATTAAAATGGCACTTCATTTTGTTTCTTGAGATATATTCATCTATATATAAATCTTTACTTTTTTGGTAGGCATTTACTTTTCATTAGTGCCTCTGTAGCCAAGATTGTTCACTTCAAACCAAGTGTCCCTCACTGCTGTGGGTTTGATTTGTTTATCCACAAAAATGTTTTTTTATACTTTAGTCTGCATAATTCAAGTGACTCCATCCGAGGTCTGGGCCGATTTTGACCCGACGGTCATGATTAATATAACTTATGTAGAAATCTACAAATTGATGCTACATGCCAAATATCTAAGCTTTTGGCTTTGTAGTTACATAAAAAAGACTTGATGTGTTTTTCTATGTAAGTCTACATAAATCAATGCCCCTGGGGCGGGCCAATATTGTATCAGTTTTGCAGAGGTCAAAGGTTCAAAAGATACAGAGCAGACACTAAATTTTGAAATTCATACAAAATGAAGTTTGACCTTGACCTTCAGAAGGTCAAACCTGTGCTTTGCACATTATGGTTAACATTTCTGAAAAAAGTTTCAATTTTCTTCCACTGATTCAAAAGTTACAGACCAGACAGAGGGATGGATGACCTGGTTCATAACAATATACATTTGTACGCTGAAATTTTTTTCAGGTGCATTAAAACCATAAAAATATTGTGGTGGAAGCAGTCTTCCAAAAAAAGACAAGCCTCTAACAGACTGTGACCTTACATAATCAGACTATATCACCTTATCAATCTGTCCACGGAATGGTTCTGTGTTTGTAAATGGCAGCAGACGTAACACCTCTCGGTCTATTTGACGTCTCATTCCAGAATAAGTCATTGCTGAAATACAAGAAAAAAAATATTTTCTGCTCTTTCTTTTTGAAAGTAAGTTTTTATCAATATGTATCATCTTCCTGCAATATGTTTTACAGACAGTGATACTGTTTAACTTTTGACAAGCTTAATATCATAAATGGACTTGTCCATCTTTCAATCTGGATAAAACCATTCATCATTTTCAGGGAAAATTTCAAAATTATTACTGACTGAATAGCAAACAGTGCAAACCATGATCACAGGCATGCCAGCTGACCTTCATTAGAACTGTTCAAATGGGTAGATTCAGTGGCCACTACAAGTCTTAGCATTAATAAATTACTGCATTATTCAAAGATACCATGCATGGTCGATTGGTTAACATGACAGACTTAATATAGGGGCTCAAATCTTGTCGGAGCAAGCTGTTGTTTCCTTGAACAAGAAAACTTACACTAATTTCTCAGTACTGTTTTTTCACCATGTACAGATTTCAAAGTGATGTGTCTATAAGCTTATAATTTCTTACATAATTGAATCTTATTCTATAAACAAATATTTCAATATTAGTATTGCTGAATTAAAACAAGAGCCATGTCAACATGGCCATCCTCCGCCGAATGTGTTTGCTCATTGGAAGAATGTGTATGTAGTAGAGCAGAATAATTCCACTTTAAGAGGTCTTTTGGTAATGAAAACTGATGGCTATAGTGATTACAGATTTGAAACCTATGTGAATACTGATGGCTGAAAATAACAAAGGGCAATAACTGAAAAATAATGCAGGGTAGGTTATCATTCTTGTGTGCTGCATCCCTCCTCAGTAAAATCTATCCACCTATGAAGTTTCAAGTTGATACCTCAAATACTTTTTGAGAAAAAAATTGAATTGAAAAATTAAGTATGAAAAATAACAAAGGGCAATAACTCAAAAATTATAAAAGGTAGAGTTATCATTCTTGTGCACTGCACACCTCCTGAGTTAGATCTATGCACCTATGAAGTATCATAATGATATCTCAAAGGCCTTTTGAGTTATGCTCTGGACAAAAATTAATTTTGAAAAATAAAAAAAGGGCAATAACTAAACAATTATGCAGGGTAGAGTTATCGTTCTTGTGCACTGCACTCTTCCTCAATGAGATCCATCCACCTATGAAGTTTCAAGTTGATACCTCTAACACTTTTTTAGATAAGCTCCGGACAAAATAGTATGAAAAAGAACAAAGGGCAATAACTAAAAAATTGTACAGGGCAGAGTTATCATTCTTTTGCACAGCATTCCTCCTCAATAAAATCTATCCACCTATGACATTTCATGTTGACATCTCAAACACTTTTGAGTTATGCTCCACTCGGGTGAAAAATTATGTATGAAAAATAACAAAGGGCAATAACTCAAAAATTATAAAAGGTAGAGTTATCATTCTTGTGCACTGCACACCTCCTGAGTGAGATCTATGCACCTATGAAGTTTCATTTTGATATCTCAAAGGCTTTTTGAGTTATGCTCTGGACAAAATAGCATGAAAAAGAACAAAGGGCAATAACTCAAAAATTGTATAGGGAAGAGTTATCATTCTTGCGCACAACATTCCTCCTCAATAAGATCTATCCACCTATGATATTTCATGTTGACATCTCAAACACTTTTGAGTTATGCTCCACTCAGGTGAAAAATTAAGTATGAAAAATAACAAAGGGCAATAACTCAAAAGTTATGAAAGGTAGAGTTATCATTCTTGTGCACTGCATACCTCTTGAGTGAGATCTATGCACCTATGAAGTTTCATGTTGATAACTCAAATACTTTTAGAGATATGCTCTGGTCAAAAATTAATTTTGAAAAATAACAAAGGGCAATAACTCAAAAATAACGCAGGGTAGAGTTATCATTCTTGTGCACTGCACTCCTCCTCAATGAGCTCTATCCACCTATGAAGTTTCAAGTTGATAACTCAAATACTTTTAGAGATATGCTCCGGACAAAAATGTCGGACGGACGATTGGACGGACGGAAGGTCGGACGGACGGAGACTATTTCTATATCCCCCGCCGCCTTTTCAGCGGGGGATAATAATAATGACAGGTATGGAAAATATGTTTACATACCAATTAAAAATTCTGTCATAAGATGAGGCACCTCAGGACTAGGTATATCATTACACAATACCATAAATAACTGAAACAATTAATAAATTTATCATCTTTCCATTATATGTTATTTTAACTACATATGAGCTGCATCACGAGAAAACCAACATAATGGGTTTGCGACCAGCATGGATTCAGACCAGCCTGCGCATCCACACAGTCTGATCAGGATCCATGCTGTTTGCTCACAGACGCGGATGCGCAGGCTGGTCTGGATCCATGATGGTCACAAACGCACTATGTTGGTTTTATCGAGAAGCGGCTCATATATATTCTCTAATAAACACCACTCCCCTAATAATTGCCCAACATTTTTTTCACATACAAAATGTTAATTGAGTTACCAAGATGATAGCAGTTTAATACAAATCCAAGAAAATTAGAACAAATTTAATACCACCATTTTCATCCAGTATTTATAATACACTGGAAAATAATACATAAACAGTTAACATCCATTTTATTATGACAATATTTAACCTTTTTTGTTCCTTAATCAACAATTTTATGCCCCTGGGGGCATTTATATGAGATACATGTAATACAAAATCATGTACATATAAGCAATTTCTAGTATTTTGTTTTTGCTTCCCAACCAGTCATCATGAACATTTGTACTAGAATAGTATTAAAAGTGATCTTTTCTTCTTGCAGATTTTGAATTTAAAATGATATCATTCCTAAAACGATTTTTAATAGAAAACAAGAACATGTTTGTTAAACACAAATGCCCCCGGCTCAGATTCTTGTCAGTAGCAATACTTCAAAAAATGTTTACCCATTCACTCACTTATGGACAGAAAAATCGCCAAAAAATTGTAAACACAACAAGTTTTATAGCTTGACAAAGTCATGGCATTTTGTAATTGTGAAAAATATAGGTTGCCAAGTCATTGCTCTGACTTGTGAAGTTGAAAAATATTCAACTTCATACAAGTTATCTTTTTACCAAATATGAAATACATCTGTCATTAAATAAAGGCTGTATGGGCAAAAGTGTAAAAATCTATTTTGAGCACTGGTGACCTTGACCAAACTGACCCCTAAATCTATCCAAAAGAAGAATACCATGTAAGTTATCTTCCTACCAAATATGAAATACATCTGTCAATAAATAAAGGCTGTATGGGCAAAAGTGTAAAAATCTATTTTTAGCACTTGTGACCTTGACCCAACTGACCCCTTACTCCATCCAAAGGAAGAATACCATGCAAGTTATCTTCCTACCAAATATGAAATACAACTGTCAATAAATAAAAGCTGTATGGGCAAAAGTGTAAAAATCTATTTTTAGCACAAGTGACCTTGACCCACTGATCCCAACCACAATCAAAAGGATGAATACCATGCAAGTTATCTTCCTACCAAATATAAAATATATCTGTCACTTAATAAAGGCTGTATGAGCAAATGTGTAAAAATCTATTTTTAGCACTGGTGACCTTGACCCAACTGACCACTAACTCCATCAAAGTTTATGTTTCTATCAATTATAAATAACATCTGTCTATAGAATAAGGTCAATACACCTGTAAAAATGTAAAAATCTATTTTTAACATTGGTGACCTTGACATTGGTAACATTGACCTTGACCCGAATGAATACTACACCCAAAGAAGGAGGTGTTTGTATTAAACTAAGACATCATCTAAAAAATAAAAGCTGTATGAGCAAAAAGGTTTATATTTATTTTTTAAACCAGTGACCTTGACCTTGACCCTAGAGACCGCTTACTCCAAAAAAAATTAGAGAACCATCAAAGGTATCCACCTACTAAATATGAAAGATATCAGTAAAGAAATTAAGCAATTAGGAGAAATTTAAAATAAATCCAACTTGCCGAAATAGGTAAACCAGACAAGGCCCTATTTTCAAAGTGAAAAAAGGGAAATAACTGGGAAATATGGATGACACAGTTATATAACTTGGCAATATCATGTGCTTTGTATTGATAAGTAAGTGTGCTAATTATAAAGCCATTAGTATAGATAGAACTTAAGATATTTCCAACTTGCCGTTTTAGGTTAACCATTATTCATTTTCTAAGTGCTGAAAAGGGCAATAACTTGGTAAATATGAAAGCCAGAGTTATGAAACTTGCCCAGATCACGTACTTTGTATTGATTAGTAAGTGTGTAAACTTAGAAGCCATTGGTACAGGTAGAACTTAAGAAAAATTCAACTTGCCGTTCTAGGTTAACCTCGTACGGACAGACGGCGGACGGACGGACAGACGGACCGACGGACGGACGGTTCAATTACTATATGCCCGGGGGCATAAAAATCATAACATTTTTAGTTCTTTTTAATTTTTTCATTCTTATAACAAACAACTTACCAAAAAAAGTTATTTTGTTCATTTGTATGAAATAGTTTTGGAAATTAATGTTTAAAAATGTACTGAAGTAAAAGAGATAATGGTATCAACTAAATGAAGAACAACTAATAGTACATGCCTGTTTTAAGAGTATAAAATCCCTATGTCGGAGTATGATATAGTGCAGGATGGAAGATCTTGTCATTGGCATGTAACAATTTGTAAACATGTGGATCAAGCTAGCCAAGTTCAAATGTATCTTGTACATAGCACCAGATGTCCTTTCTAAAATGTAGTTTCCTGGAAAGTAATGAAGCAGATAATAGATAAAACTTACTTATAGCAATAATACATAAACTGCAAATTCTTCTGTATGCTAGCTAAATAGTTTTCATGCATGAAAAAATGGCCAGATGGATTCTTTTATCCCAGTGGTGAATATCAAATAGTTTGAAGTCAGCAATCTTTACCAGTTAGCCACTGTGGCCCAAAATAAACAAGGCTGTATTAAACTAGATGTTGACCAAGACACTTTTAATCATTTATAATTTATTATTTAAGATTACCTGATGATTCATGTCCAAGCGTAATCAAGGAGGAATTTGATGAGAACACAAGATTTTCTGCCATTAGGCTCATTACAGGAAGTGATGAATCTGCTTCTAAAGAAGAAACTGGAATACTGGAAGCTGATTGGTCTGCTGGTTGATCATGTGACACTTTGTCTGCAGGATGGTCATCTTTTGTTTGCTTTGAATAACTGTCTCCAAATGTTTTACCTACATTTTTTTTTCCAAATAAAGCACAATAAAATATCAGACGTTTTCAGTTACTTTATATATTATTTCTACTTACATTTCACAAAAATTATCACTCAAAATGTTACTTATATATTCCTTTAAAAGTTAGATATAGAAAATTAACCTTTATTTGCAATGAAAAATGTTAATAAGACATTAATATCATAATGTTTATTTCATGGGTAAATCACTTTTTCAAAATATGGGCCCTACCTACATGTAAGGGAAGGCATAATTCTTGAATATTCATTCCTGCAATAGTGAAAATAGACTAGATCTACTTTGACTTTTATCTATGTGATTTGTCAATGTTTCTTAACAATAATGATAACAAATCAAATGTGACATCAAGTCACAGTCTAGAGTCTTTTCAAGGATTTACAAATCTTTTTAAATCTATCTTTAGGAAAACAAACAGTGAATGTTACCTCTATTCACTTAAATTTAAGCTTTAACTAATCACAGAAAGGCATTTCAAATCTTTAACCAATCAGAGAAAGGCATTTCAAAGCTTTTTAACCAATCAGAGAAAAGTATTTCAAAGCAACTGGAGAAAAGCATTTCAAAGCCTTTTAACCAATTGGAGAAACACATTTCAAAGCTTTTCATTTTTAAC
This sequence comes from Ruditapes philippinarum, assembly GCF_026571515.1. NCBI lineage: Eukaryota > Metazoa > Mollusca > Bivalvia > Venerida > Veneridae > Ruditapes > Ruditapes philippinarum. The sequence continues at coordinate 12,627 of NW_026857352.1, forward strand.
CAATTGGAGAAAGGCATTTCAAACCTTTTTAACCAATCATAGAAAGGCATTGCAAAGCCTTTTAACCAATCAGAAAAAAGCATTTCAATTTTTTTTATAGATTATATAAAAGTATGTTTAATATCAACAAAAATATAATTTAAGTCAAATTTTTAAATACAGTTTTTAATCTAAGTGTGGGATATAATCCCACCTTTTTCCGGCTCCATCTACGGTAATTATTTGCCGATCTGGGGCAGGAAATATGGCACTCACTAGCCACATATGCAGTTATTTAATAAAGTACATTTTTTTCCCAATTATAAATGAAGCATATGCTCGCCCATATGGTTTTATACCGGTGGCGAGGGTAAATAAACCCAACACACACAAAAATATTGGATATTAGAATATTTTGGACAAAACAAACTTACTATGAAGGAAAATATGGTTGCAAGGTTCGAACTCCATACCAACATTTAGAAGATGTACAAAATACCCTGGTAACATCACCAACACAATATCCCCTGAAATATAAAACAACAACTGAAATGAATAAGAAGTACTCTAATAACCTATAATACAACTAACACATCAACATGGAGTCTGACCTTTTGAAATTTACAATGTTCCAGGAAGCCTAACAAAAAAAAACAACTTGAAAATGTAACTGTTTATCATTAAAACATCACAAAGTTTGTTTTTGTCAAGTTTTCATTCTTTTAAACATTTTTTTTTTCATGGCACACAAAACCTGTATATTCTTTTACAGCCAACAATTTTTTCAAGGATTTTCATTGAGACCCCTACCTCTAAGTATTGTCTCTAATTCAGAATGGGTACTAAATCAGAGTCATTCAACCACATGATTGTGTTCCTCGGGTTAAACTCAAGTTTTCAATTTTGTCACATTTGCATAGTTACATGTTTTAAATGGACATAGAAGTGTCTATAATCCGTCCTTAACTTTGATCACATGACATCCACTATAGTGTGATGTATATGTCACAATGTTGAGGCAACTTCAAATTTGTGCCCATAATTAAGGGATCTACTGAAGCAAGAAGGTAACACCATCAAAATTATAATGTTTTATTATAACTAAAATCATTACATACAACAAATAGAAGTCCACTACAATAGATTTTTCTATAAGTCAAAAAGTAGATACATGTCACCCCTGAATCTATAGTAGTCTACTATATAATTAACCTTTTACCACATGAGCATATTGTGAAAAATGGCTGTTTTCATTGAAAACTAGAAATGTGTCCATAAGACACGGATGCCCCCACACGCCACTGTTCTGTCAATCTTATGACTCTAGGTCAAATATTTTTTGGACTACATGTGCCACAAGTTGAAAACTAAAAATCAACAAAGGGCCATAATTCTGTTAAATTTGGTCGCAGCAAAAATTCCTTCCTTTACTACCATCTACACATAAAGGTTGTTCATCCCTGGAAGTTTAAGCAAAATCTGCAATCCGGTTTAAGAGGAGTTGCGTTCACAAATTTCTACATAGTATATAGTGAAAAAATCAACAAAGGGCCATAATTCTGTTAAATTTGGTCGCAGCAAAAATTCCTTCCTTTACTACCATCTACACATAAAGGTTGTTCATCCCTGGAAGTTTAAGCAAAATCTGCCATCCGGTTTAAGAGGAGTTGCGTTCACAAAATTTCTACATAGTATATAGTGAAAAAATCAACAAAGGGCCATAATTCTGTTAAATTTGGTCGCAGCAAAAATTCCTTCCTTTACTACCATCTACACATTAAGGTTGTTCATCCCTGGAAGTTTAAGCAAAATCTGCCACCCAGTTTAAGAGGAGTTGCGTTCACAAGATTTCGGGACGTACGGACAGACTTAGGACGGACGGATGGACGGACGGACACTCGGACGGACAAGTGCAACACTATCTGCTCCCACTCTGTGGGGGCATAAAAAACCTCCTGTTTCAAGTTCAAACAGCTATGAAACTTTAAAAAATGCTTCAATTCTGATCAAACTTGGCAAAAATGTTGACTGGACCATAGCCTTTGTAACAGCATGCTCAATCCTAAATGTCCTGTTACCATGACAACAGGGGGATCTCTCAAAATTGCCAAAAATCACTATTTTGCATTGTTTTTTCCCATCAAACTGATTTCAAAGTGCTGCAAATTCTCAATGGATTGAGATAGAGACAAAGGTTTTTCAGCGATGGTTACACATTACCTTAAAGATCAACTGAGGCAAAGATTTTCTTGGCGATGAGGGGCCTACTGTCAAACCCCCAAACAGAAAGGGGCACATCCCCCTGCTGGCACCCCCTTGATGTACCTTTTTGATAGGGGGCGGCGCCAAAAAAGTAATCACTTTTTTGAGCAACATTTCTCAAACGAAAAAAATGATTCGGGTCTAAATAGGGCATTTTTCCACAATTTGAGGCCTCAAAAAGGGGATGGGGGGTGAAAAGTCGTTAAAACATGCTTATATGAGGTAAAAGGTTATCAAAAATAACAAAAACTCGTTAAGACAGAAATTGACATAAATAAAAAAAAATTCACTTTATTAAGAAAATACAATGTAGTATAAAGTCAACATCTAAGATATTGCGAGAAAACTGCTAGAGAATTGTCATTTACTGAATTGTTTCATGAATATTATAAATAAATAAGGTAACCATTTGGTTATCAAATCTTTCAAGACCTAAACTCTGTTTCTTTCAAGACAAAATCTCTGGTTTTTTCAAGACCAAATCTCTGATCTTAAGAAAATTTCAAGTGAAAGGTTTAGACAAGCACAGACAAATCACTAATTTCAGGTTTAACTTAATTTGTTAAAAATATAAAAGAAAAAAGTTTACCAAGCCATGAGAAATGAACAACAGCTTTTCTTACAACATTTTCAGGGATACTGGACACACAACCATGTAACGTCTTTGCTGGAAAGATTACAACATGGCATATTAAGCACAAGTCAATAAATTTCAAACTAATACATTGTACATACTTAATAATGTTAAATCTCAAATACTGTTGTTAAAGTGCACATACTAGTACATGTACATTACTGCGCACTTCATTCTATTAAGCACAATAGCCAA
>NW_026857353.1:0-4873 GCF_026571515.1 Ruditapes philippinarum
AAAAAGGGAAAGATAACAGAGCTGGGCTTCGATTTTAGAAAAGGGTACAATGCTAGGGTTGTAGAAGGGATTCGTTTTCAGGACTACATAAACTACAAAACCGATGATGTAACGGTATCGATACGTGATTTAGAACAACTCTTTAAGGAAGATAAATTGGAAGAATTAAGCCGTATAGAACTCGATCGTATCACTGTTCTATGAGCCGTCCTCTGTTATACTATATTATTTAATTGTTCTTTAAGCTTCTCTAAATCTTCCTTCATTGTCACCACGTGTTGCTGAATTTTTGCATCGTTGGCTTTGGAGCCAATAGTATTGATCTCACGACCTATTTCTTGTGTTATAAAATTTAGTTTCTTTCCACTGGAAGTGCTATTGTTTAGTTCATTTTTTAAAAAATCCAGATGAATCTTTAAACGTACTTGCTCTTCACTAATATCTATTTTTTCGGAATAAAATAAAACTTCTTGTTCCAGTCGATTTTCATCGAGTCCCACTTTATCAAAATGCTCTGCAATTTTTTCTTTTATTTTAGTTTTTATTTTTTCTGTACGACCCTTGTTGGCTGATTCTACCGCGGCTAATTGAGCCAGGAGAGATTCACAATAACTATACATTTTTTTTTGTAATGTACTTCCTTCTCTGATTCTAAATTGATCGCATTCATCCAGAGCTTCAAGAATAGATTTTTTAACCCATTCCCATTCTTCAGGCGTGGCAGTTTCTTCTTCTTTTACGATTTAAGAAGCGTTGAGCGCTAGTTGAAAAAATTATCGTATGGAGCCATAACCTTATCGGCTAGTTTTTTTTCATTGACTGTAAAATAGTGTGTTACAAAAAAAGGGTTTTTCGTCATAGGGTATTTTGTATGAGAGTATGAATACGCTTGTATTCTATTATTACGATAATTTTTCCTCGCTCCAATCTTTCAGATACCCAATTTCTAATATCGGGTTCGTTATGGGAAAACAGACGCGGTAGGTTAAGGTTTAAGTCTATAAACCTTGAGTTGAGGCTTTTTATTTCGACCTCTACTGTTGCATCGTTTGTAGAGGCGAAAGCTTTACCAAACCCGGTCATGGATTTAAGCATGTATGGAACAGATTATCGTTTTACGGTACAACATTAAAAATCGAGCCCCAAGGTAACCAATAGTTGAGCTACTTTTGTTTTATAATTTTCTACAGGCCAAGCTACATCAAATTTCATATAAAAGCCTAGCATTTTAGCACGAAACCCTACCCCATAACTGTATATCCATGGGTTGAGAAAGTCTCTTATTTCTATCTGGAAAGGACTTCCCGTTGGGTTTTTGGGTACTATGCGCGGTACAGAATTATTGATGCAAAAAGAAAAAGGACCGCTCCAGCTTGTTCCTATATAAAAAAGAGTAAACTGCAAAAATGCGAAAAAAATTGGAGGAAAAGGTCCAGAGGACAACGACGAATAAGAGGTAAACGCACCTTTGATTCATCAGAGCTACATGTTTCCATATAATGTGGCGTACTTAAAGCCACGTAATATTCGTTGCAAATTCCGTAAAAATTAAAAATCTTTACTAAATCCTTCCGTACGGACTAAACGGGTTTTCTTTCCCCGTCTGTATTAGCTTGATTCTAATCCAATTGTTTATTCCTCCGAGTAGAATATTTTTGGGCAGCATTACCAAAAAAAGTTCCTATATAGCCCCGCACAGCAAAAACTACTTCTTTATATATTTTTTGATAATGACGCATATCTACGAATGCATGATAAAAACTCAAGTTGTTGTTCCCCAACCCTTCATATTGGATAAAATTTAATTTTCCTCGTGTGCCTTCGATAATATTTAATCCTGTTGTAAGGCTGTTATCGTATACCAACTCTGCTTTATAGCCTCCATATATTTGGCTTTCACTCGGGGAAAATACAGGAGGACCTCCAGAAAAATGAAATTGGGAGCCCCAATCGATGTATTTTGATATCCTAGAAAAAGGCTTAAAAGGTGAAACGCAGTCCCGTACTGAAAATGGAAGCGAGGCTCCCAGTTCTATTTTTTTTGCCACGTATAACTTGTTAACATTAGAGTTCCGTCCCCCCCCCCTCCTCATTAATTATTTTACTCGATACGCGCACTGTATCAATTCTGTGAGGCAGGTATTGTACTTCTCCGAGAGATTACCTCCCTCCATATCAAAGTTAGTTTTTATTCCTCCAAAGAATCGGTAATTTTAAGGATATCATTTATTTGACTTTCTAATTTTAATACTCCACAACCCATTTAAGGGATCTATTACCATACCGTGACGAAGATTTTCATAAATAACGTCTGAGGTTCGTAGAGAAAAAGGTCCTTTTGAATTTGATTTTTTTCTTTTGCCTTCATATACTTGCTTAGGAATATATCCAAAAGAAGTATCGTTATTTGGGCTCGTCTTCAAATGTGTACTGCTCGGTGCTCACGTTTTTATCTCTATTCACTTCTTTCTGTTTGCTGGCTGTGAAGACACTATCGGTAGTATAAATCTCGTCTTCTGCAGCTTTGGGTTCGAAGCTCTTTATCTGTACTGAGTCTACGGGAGTATGTTGTATTGCAGAGTCGTATGGTTTTTTAAGAGCAGTATTTTGATGGGCTTCTCGTGCACGGAGGTTGATAAATTCCTTGATGGAAAGATTCTGTTGAGGAGTTTTTTGCTGTTTTTTTTCTATCAGTCCCTTGGCTTGTTGAATTTCTTTTCTCCGTGTAGAGGGAGTAAAGGTTTGTTGATTATACTTAAATTGGGGAATAACAAAAATATCATCCTTTAGACGTTTTCGGGCTATTAAGGCAAGAGAGGAATTGGCAAAATTTAAGTCGTAGCTTTTTATGTTAGCATAAAAATTAGTGGTTTGTGAATAAATTTTTGTTGATAGGTTAAACCGAAAAATATTTATTATTCCATTTTGATTACTCAGGTAATAAATGTTGTTTTGGTCGTAGGCCTTTGGTTGATAATTCTTACCCAAAATATTTGTTAAACGGGTAGCTACATGAGTCGTGGTATCCAAATGGAATGCATAAAGATTATAATGATCAGATAGTTTGTTAATTCCTTTTTTGACAGTATTTAGGGTATCAGTAGATCGGTTAGAACTAAAAACGATGATGTTAGAGCCTGGGAAAAAAGAAGGGTCAAGATCGTCATAGATATCGTTTGTGAGTCTTCTGGTGCGATTTTTTAGCGTACTGATAAGAAACAAATCATTTTTTCCATCGGAATCTGCACTCAGTATGGCAAGTCGTCCATTTTCAGAGAAACTGAAACTTTTTACGTTGTTAAAAAGATTCAGTTTACGAGGTAATGTAATGCGGGTACGAATATCGTAAAGCCATAACATGTACTGTCCACGTTTCATACCGATTACACCGATCAGCATCCTTAATTTACCCAACTGAATAAGGGGAAATTGTTTTACTTCCTGCCGAAACACACCTTATTGCCCCCCCACGTAAAATGGTAAATTCTTTATTTTTATCGGCGATTTTTTATTTTTATGAACAAAACTTCCCCCGGTTATTTTTCAGCGTAGGCCAGTTTTATTCCAAAATCAGAGCTGAGTTTTGATGTAGTTAGACCACAATTTTTCTATGCCCACTGCTTATCCTGTAGATCTTCGAGAGGAACTAATATTCGGGTCACCTCGATCTTGCTTTCCGTAAGGTATTGCTGCCAATTTTTTATCAACGTTCTAAAAACTTTATACTTAGTATGAAATGAGTTAACTTTTCCTCTCGTTATGCACCACCCGGTTAAAATTCAAAATATTTGAAACACTACTTTTCCCATACTGTTTCTACGATGTAATTCCATATGGACTGACCGACCAACTCAGCTTCTTTTTCATTAAACTGCAATGCTTTGTTGATTTTTTTTGTATAAATCAACCTACAAATATAATCGCCATTCATCATCCCATCCCTTGGGCTGTGGTAGTTGGGATAAAACCCACCAAAAACCCATTCAGGAAAGATTTTGAGTAGTAGAGCATTTTTTAATCTTTCTTTCAGGTTTCCTCCAAAGATCATTTCGTTGATTAGAACCTCGGTGGTTTTGCGTATAAGTTCTTTCTTTAGTTCGTCAGAAGATCCCGGGTGCGCAACCTCTATGTTCGCTTTTATAAACTCTGTCTCACCTCCCGTATTGAACTGAGCGTGATGAAGACCAATATTGGTTTGTTGAAGTTCAGCGACGGAATTATAAAGAAATATTTTAGTTTTAATGCTAGGATAATAACCAATCAATTTTGGTAAAACGATCAAATTTTTTCCAAATACCTGAAAAGGATTCATACTACATTTCTTTCCCCACTGTAGTATAAAAACAAAAAGACTGATGAAAGGTAAGACCACGTTTTGTTTATAATTTGGGTTTTTGTTTTTTCCAAATTTTCTTGGTTTTGTTTCCCCGAAAAGTCTTGTGAAAAATAGGGAAAAAAGGTAAAACAATAAGCGCTTGCTTCATGTGAAGTTATATGATCAGGATTTGATTAATGCAATTTACACAATAAATATTTGTTCTTATATGGATATGTTCTATAAATGATTTGATGTGTCATGCTTGCTTTAAAATCTTGATAGTGAATTTAATACTTTGATTTTTTCAGAATTTTATTTTACTGTGGGGTTACTATAAATGACTTTATTTGGGCGATGGAGACTTCTTGTTTTTATACTCACTGCCCGTTTAAATATTGGAAAAGTGGATTTAAAAAAGACTACAACTCAATACACTGTTTACGATAGTATCTATACGTAATTCAGGGGAAGAAATAAGTAATGAAGAAGCCTAAATAAGGTAATCATCTTTAGGGGCGATAACTTGAAATAAGCATTTTGAATAAATGCCGGCTC
>NW_026857354.1:0-95350 GCF_026571515.1 Ruditapes philippinarum
AAAAACAGAATAGTTTATCTGTTAAACAGTTTTAAGACTCTATAAAGTGATTCTGTTGACAGGATGAAAATGACGATGAGGAAAAGATTGATTTAAAAATAATGAGAAAGTTTTCTTGTCAAATAATCCGTTGCCACACGTATTAAAATATGATAAACAAGATCAACAAGGAAAGGCGGCGTTCAATGAACGCAACCCCCACACGACCCAGCAACAAAAACCAATGGCAAGGAGCCCAGGGGGACCCCAAACAAAGCGCACCCTGTACATGTGGGGGAAGGCCAACATCAATACCATTAAAGAAAAAAAAAGCCAAAAAAAGGGGCCCCCTTTATTCCCCCAGGGGAATAACCTTACTAAGAGAATATTCAAACCCCTCGTCTTCAGACATTTAATTAAACCATCTGGACTATTTTCAAAAAATGGGCTGCCAAAAGATCATTGAAGATGGAAGTCCCACATCGCCAAAGTGCCTCAAAGAATTCAATCAGCATGGAATCAACCGCCGATATAAGGCGAATTACCAGACCTGAAAACGAAGGTGGTTCCGGGGCGTGCCAAAAAACTCAACTCCACTTCTGACTGGTCAAAATATAACGAATTATCAAAGAAAACGCCCAGCCGCCTATGCAGATCTGTCCAAGATGCCACATATCAGACATGCTCCAGCCAGACCACTTCAAACCCAAAAAGTCTTCTGGAACTATCACAAATCCAAGAAGAAAGACAACTTTTGGTGGTGTCTCCACTCAAGAAGGACGGGTTGGCATTACAGCCGATGGTAAACAAGAAAGCTTGAACTTCTAAACACCAAAATTCACCCTCTGTCTTCACCAAAGAGGACTGGCTTCAACCCGGCCCTACTCTTTCCTCCAAGTTGCTTACCAACTCTAAAACCTATACATGTCACGATTAAGGCGTCCAGAAAGCTTCTGTCGAATCTTAAAAAGCCCACAAGGCTCCAGGCCCAGACAAGATACCCACTAGGCTACCTCAAACTTGCATTCAGAAGAGTTGTCTCCAGGCCTAGCAAAGCTATTCCAACTGTCTCTGGATCAAGGTCAGATCCACTCGACTGGAAAACCGCCCTTTGACTTTCACCTGTCTTCAAAAAAGGAATCGCTCATCACCAATCCAACTACAGATACCTATCTCTCTAACATCAAGTCTCCTGCCAAAGTACTGGAACAATCATCTTCAGCAACATCATGTTCAACTTGACTCACACAACATCCTCTCTGATACCAACATGGGTCCAGAAAAAAACGGCTCCTGTGACCACTCAACTACTAATGACCATTAATGACTTAGCCAAAGGAATAGATAACAACCATCAAATTGGACGTTGTTCTGCTTGACTTCTCAAAAGCATTTTGATACAGTTCCACACTCACGTCTCCTTTCAGAAACTGGACCATTATGGAATAAGAGGCACAACCCACTTCCTGGATTGAAGACTTTCTCTCGTCGCGCACACAACAGGTTGTCCTTGAGGGCTCCTTTTCAGCTACCTCACCTGTCACCTCTGGTGTCCCTCAGGGCAGCGTCCTTGGCCCTCTTTCTTTTTCCTGGCCTACATCAATGATTTACCATCGAAAGTCAATCCACGGCTCGACTCTTCGCCGATGATTGCCTCCTGTAAGAATCATCCGTGCCCTGAGGACTCACGGCCCAAATCCAACTGACCTTGATAGTCCCCCAATCCCCGGGAGGATTGGGAAATTTGGGAGATGGGCTTTTTAAACCCACAAAGTGAAAATCATCAAAAATTCCACCAAAAAAAAAGCCCAAATTTCTAAAACCTAAGAAACCACGGAAAGAACTCAAAACTGCGTCATGCCCAAATTCCCCCCGGGGTCACCAAACTCTTCAGGGCCCCCTTTATGGGAAAAAAAAATTTTCGATAACATCACCAAAAAAAGGGAACTCCACCCTGTCATTCATCAGGCGAAAAAAACGATTTTTGCCTCCCAAACCCCAAAATCTAATGCCCTTTAAGACATAAAATCAGACCTACGTTTAATACGCCTTAAACTTTTCGGGCCCCTCACTCTGGGGGGGCTTATTTAACCCAACAAAAAATGGGCCAAAGTCGCGCTGCAAGATTCGTGAAACAAGACTACACACGAACAAGCAGCGTCACCGACATGCTTACCGACCTCAAATGGGACACCCCTCCAACACCGGCGCAACAACACCAGAACAACTATGTTCTTCAAGATAATGCACAACCTTGTGGATATTATACCAGATCCTCCACTTATCAATGCTAAGACTGTCAGAGGGCACAACCAACGCCTCCGCCAAATCAGAGCACGCACCTCCATCTTCCAAAACAGTTTCTTTCCTGCAACCATCGTGCTTTGGAACAAGCTTTTTGACCAGACCAGCCTGGATGCTTTCCAATCAGCTCTGGCCAGCCAACATATAAACTACTAATCACGGAGTTGTTTTTACTCTTTTAATAGAAACTGTAAATAGGGAAACTTTTTATTTTTATTTTGGAAAACAGTCAGTCCTGCCTGCTGCGTATGTATATACAGTTTTTACCCAATTGCGAGTATACTCCTTGCGGAGTGATGCAATCACTTGAGATGATGACGATGATGATGAAAAGTGCTTATTATGATAGTCTGAATGCTAAACTCTTAAGATATACTACAATGTATAAGATCTATTCACATTGTTATCAAATAGAGAAAAAATGAAATCCCTTTCAAACTCCTAAAACGACAAAAGTGAACATGCTGCAGGCCGGTCTAATTGTGTTCCCTCTGTCCCTATTGCATCGTTTAAACAGTATTCAATATTTCATATTAAGTGATAAAATTTGAACATCTGCATAATTATGTGTTCAAAATGCGGTTATCATGGAACCTTTTACATGACACATGTGTGCCGTACCATGACAAGCGCAGTTTAGTCTCCAAGAAAAATAATGTGTGTGCCCTAAAATAGAGAAAATAAGAATCCCTAAACGCGCGATGAGGCCGAATCGAGGTTAAGAAGAGGATTATTCCGCAATTTACAATATATTTTGTCTTCAGTCAGCAGTTGTCTTAAAAAGTATAAAGTTTCTTTTGATTAAAATAATGCAAATTAAATGTATTATTATTTTTTATATTTTCTTTCTCTCCATGATACAAATAGAAGATATATAATACAGTGATAGTTCCTGCAAACATTTATACATATTATGTCATTTACATAGAAGAATCAATATTAATTATTAATGAAGGTTAATCATCTATAGTTTAAAGTTTTGTCAATAGTTTAAAGTTTTGTCAAATGTATGATTTTGAATGTATAGATTATACAACATTACAAATGTATTATCAACAAACTTTAATGATATTAATGACATGTTTATTTGATGTTTTAGTTACTTTCTCCAAAAACGAGCATTGATCGATTTATATGTACATTCTGCATTTGAACAAATAAAGAGAAATAAAGAATCCTTAAAGAAAGTCCAAAACAACAAATTTGTAAAACTGTGAACTTGACGGTCTAGCGACTTATTCTTAATTACATAAACTGAGTGTTTTAAAGGACAACATATATTATTGTGTTGGTAAAAATAGTAATATTTAGATTTATTTCAAAATCATTTGTTCAACAGTTTTATTTTTTATTTTAATTGTTTAAGCTTATTTAATTATGCTGTGCTCTTTTTGTTTAATTCATAACAATAGGTACGTCCATTGTATTGAATTTAATAAATGTTTAAGCATATATTACAGGCGTCGGAAATGGGATTGTTACTTAAGATTTGAAAAGATAAAGCGGACATATTAAATATTCAGATTAACTCGTGTTCTTTAATGTTTTAATCAATGGCAAAACAAATATTTTGTTCGCGTGATAAATATATATATATATATATATATATATATATATATATATATATATATATATATATATATATGTATATATATATATATATATACATATATATATATATATATATATATATATATATATATATATATATATATATATATATATATATTGTCATTATTGTGTCATTAAATATATAATGATGACAAAAGATATGGACTATCCATACTCTATTGTGCTTTAATGTTTGATTCAATGACAAGACACATATTTTGTTTGCGTGACCGTTTATTATAATTTATTTAGATATTTAATGATTGTTTTATATGCTTTCAAAGCTCCTCTACATTGTTGTATAAATCCAATGGAATCAATCGAAGTGTTTGATTACATGGCGATGCCAAAAGTATTGACAGCAAGAAGATTTTTTTAATTTAAAAAGATACCCGGCCGAAGTAAATATGGTTATCTGTTATATGTTGTTTTTTTAGTTTTTTATACAAACAGAAATGTTAGTAATGCTTGCGTAACAATGGCTTAATGATTTTGATAGCTAAGAAACAAAAAAACAAATTTGATAAACATAGAAATTGAATTATAAGCATATTGATATTGATGTATTTTAAGGACAACTTGTTTTTACAGTGTTTATTCATGTGTCCATATTACTTGCTTTATAAATTTTGCAATCATATGCAGTATTAGCAGTATAATTAAAATAATAACTATTAACATATAACATATTAAATAGAAATAAAAGGATAATGGATAGTGTTTAATCAACAAACTGCTTATGAACGTTTTATCTTTTTATCTTTTATTTAATTCAAACAGATATGATGAAAAAAATATATAACCGTGTATGCCAGCCTTGGTTGTACTAGAGATATATTTTCAAAAGATAAAGTGCACGAAGTGTTACTCACAATGCTATAGGCAATTGATGTTTTAACCATGAAAACGTAGTCCCCCTGGAAAAGTACAAAACTGTACTCCCTCTATCAATGGCATATTGTTTTCTATAGAATCTCCTACAGTAATACCACAGATAATTTTTGATACAACATGACATTTTTTAGAAACTTGACAGCTAGACTATTAGACCAATTGGCGGATTGAAATATGTTTTTCCTTGCCAAAAAAAATGTTAATCTCAGTTTCATTAAAATATTCATGCAATCGTATTTTACGAAAAAAAATCAGAAATATCATTTTAAAATTCACTGAGATAAAGAACTTTCTAGTGTTAGTGTTAATCCCAGAAATCCCATCAACAATGCACGGTTTTCATATTCTGAAAGTTTTCGATTAGAAAAAATATATATTATTGTAAATTTTGGAAACGTTTTATCTAGGTTACCTTTTTTGGCATTTCGCATGTCCAGCCGCGGCTCGCCTTCAAAAAAGACAAAAATCCTCTGACCTGACCACATCATATTCCAAATTTAGCATTGTTTCCCAAAGGTTTTTGTTGTTCATGTTTGTAATTGTTTCGTTGTTGACTAAAATGTGCCGTTTCGTTGCGCTGATGACTTCAGCTACACTATCACTACAGCTAATTTTTGATATATATAACATTTTTTAGAAACTTGACAGCTAGATAACAAAAGCTCGGATGACTAGTTGTTCAAAATTTTGCGCGTCAATAATCTCGACAAATCAAAATAATCTAACAAAAGTCCCGGTTTACTCAAATTGATTATTTATTTCAGATTCATATGTATCAATGACGGATGACTTTATTCAGTGAATTATGTCCTAGTGTACACATATCCGGGTGCATTGATTGATATAGCATTGACTAGGTGCCCATAATAAATGATAATTTAATTGAGTTAGTTCTGTCCACAATGCTTAGTGCATAAATTCATGGAGTTATTATTTGGTGCTAACAATAATGAGCGAGAGAATTGAGCGAGCTACAGCGTGAATTGAATGGTGCAGTATTTTCTTTGTGTCCAAAATGCTAAATGTGTGTATTGACAAAACTATTTGTGACTGTGTGCCCACAATGCAGGGTGTGTTAATTGATTAGACTTTGACCACAATTCTTTTTCGTCTATCATTATTTTCGGTATTAAATGAGATTGTGCTCCACACATGCGCATCAGTGTGCTTCCGTCTTATCGAAGGACAGGCATTGAAAGTTTTATTAGCAATATAAATCTTGTCTAATCGTAGATTAGAAACATAATTATTCGAAGAATAAAAAAAAATTTGTGTTTGTCGTTCTGAACAGGATTTTGAGCTTTACCTTTACGCGTAAAGTATTGATTTTGACATCAATTGTGTTGCGTACATAGTATGCCGTAGTCCATTTTAGATCAAGTTGCAAATTTTCTGCGTGCATGGTACGCTAGTCATGGCAGAGAAAAAATATAGTGACGAATTAAATATGCTTGATGATGAAGCTGGAAAGAAAACATCTAGCGCAAAGGAAAAGCTCCAGCAGAAAAAAACGAAAAAAAAGCAAATGGATGAACCCGACGCGAAAACTAGTTTCAATTTTAATGACACTGTCTTGGCGTTTATTAAAAACGTCCAAGTTTCAATGAAAAAACAAGAAGAACTAGAAATGTGTCCATAGAACACGGGTGCCCCATACACGCCACTGTTCTGTCAATCTTATGACTCTAGGCCAAATATTTTTGGACTACATGTGCTACAACTTTAAAACTTAAAATCTTTTACTAAGTTAAGAGCAAGAAGTTTACAAATACTGAATAAATCTACAAGCAAACCCCAAGGTGCATAAGTACACATGCTGACCAACATTCTTGTAAACTGTCAGGCCTACAAGTCAATACTTTTTGAGCTATGTATAAACAAGTTAAAAATTGCAAATTTATACTACTGTAAGTCAAGGGCAATAACTCTAACAAAACTGAAAAGAATCCACATGCAAAGTCCCAGGTCCAAAGCTTCAGAGTAATGTCGATCATTATTCCTTTAATTAAGTGATGTTGATCATTATTCCTGTAAAATTGGTTGATTCAAGGAACAAATAACACAACATAATGAAACGGTTATTATGAAACGGATACTGAATAAATCCACAAGCGAAACCCAAGGTGCATATGCTGATCAACATTCCTGTAAAATTTCATGACTCTATGTCAAATTGTTTTAGAGTTACATGCGACACAAGTTGAAAATTGCAAAATTTTACTTAGTCAAGGACAATAACTCTAAACATACTATATAAATCCACACGAAAATACCCAAGTGCACATCTACACATGCTCATCAACATTCCTGTAATCTGTGTCAAATCCTTTTTGAGTTACATGCGACACAAGTTGAAAATTGTAGAATTTTACAAAGTCATGGGCAATTACTCTAAAAATTCTAATTTAATCCACCAGAAAATACCCAGGTGCACAACTACACATGCTGATCAACATTCCTGTAAAGTTGCATGACTCTAGGTCAAATGCCCTTTAGTTACATGCGACACAAGTTGAAAATTGCAAATTTTTACTACGTCAAGGGCAATGACTCTAAAAATGCTAAATAAATCCACACGAAAATACCCACGTGCACAACTGCATATGCTGATCAACATTCCTGTTAAATTTCATGACTCTAGGTCAAATACTTTTTGAGTTACGTGCGACACGACACAAAAGAGAACGGACTGAAGGACGGACGGACAAGGGTAAATCTAAATGCCACCCCCCCCCCCCCCTAAAGTGGGGGCACAAAAACTGAATAAACTAGTTGATAGAATGGATGATGTTGATAAGGCCATGAATGAAGGCTTTCAGTACGAAGATGAGTGTTTTGATTCATAATCTCATGATGAACCAAAAGAATATCATGATAAAACATGTGGCACTTCAAGCAGTAAGCGTAAGTGTGATGACAACAATAATTCTAGGTTTGCTCAAATGTCTAAAAAGTTTAAAACTCAAGAAATTTGTGACTCTGCTGTAGATGAAACTCTAGCAAGTAATGTGAATAAGTTAAATTTTAAATCTGGTGTTGATGAAGAAATGTATAATGATCTCATCAAAGATGACAACAATACAAGGCCAGATTATTGTGATTCACTGGTAACTGTATATCTAATTAAATGATTTGGGACAGTTTTTTATCTGTTACGCATACAAATGACAGAAAACTGCAAAATATTGAAACATCAGTAGTTAAAGCATACATTATTGATAAAGTATGTAAATGAAATGGTCGATAAGGAGAAAGAGAATGAAAAGTTTGGTAAAAAAGTGATAGATGCAAGGATGTGTTAGCATTACTTAGGCATGCAAACAAACCAATAAATTTAGCTAGGCATGACTTCCGGAAGCCGGAAATTAAAGATGATTTTGTACATCTCTGTAATCACAACATGCCGTATACAAAGGAGTTATTTTGCGATGATCTTTTGAAGACGGCCAAAGAAATTGAAGATATTGCTAGAATCAGTTTTAGCAGATGTTCTTTTACGTTTAGAGGTTAATTCAGGTCAAAGAGTAGGTTCTGGAGATATTCTGCTAGAGGTAGGCCATATTCACATTCGGGTGCAAATTCTTCCACCTCACACTTGTACACTTCAGGTGCAAAAACTACCAGAGACGAGGGGCAAACAAACCTCAACAGAAACATTAACTGAATCGGTAATAGTTCAATTTGTTGCCGATAGATTAAAATATTACATAAATGCATAACGTAAATTAACAAGTGACCCTATGATTTTAGACATTGTTCAACATATACTATATTGTCATATTGATTTTATTGATGAATTTTATGATAAAATAGAAATAATAGAAATAGAAATTAATCTCAGTATAATTTTAATCAGTTTGAAGCTGATATTATTGATAAGTAAATTAATAAAATACCAGCAATGCAGAACAATTTGGACCTGGGAAATTCGTTTCTCCAATATTCGTTCTCCCAAAGACTAATTGTGAATGTAGAATGATTTTGAATCTGAAAAAGTTAAATACATACATTCCATACCATCATTTCAAGATGGACACCTTTGATATGTATATGGCCAGTCTTGATTTACGCCATGCATACTATTCTGTTCCTTCAGCAAAGGAGCAACAAAAGTATTTCAGGTTTGAGTAGAAATGTTCACTTTTTCAATTCAAATGTTTTGCCAATGTTCTTGCACCATGCCCTAGATTGTTTACAAAATTACTAAAATGCCCACTATCCAAGTTGCGTAGTATGAGGCATATAGTAACTGGTTTCATAGATGATACTTTGTTAGGTGGCCAAAACTGTGAAGGATGTTCACAAAACCTTAAAGATACAGAGCAGTCGTTGACAGACCTGGGTTTTATTATAAAAATAGAAAAGTCCGTTTTCATCCCTACCAAGATTATTAAATTCTTGGGGTTTATTATAGATTCAGAAAATATGATTGTTTATTTACCACTGGGGAAAAAAGAAAATATTATACAAATATGTAAGAAATTGTTGGTATTATCATGTGCAACCATAAGGCACGTGCCTTGCAAAGGTTATAAGTTTATTAGTTGCATCATTCCCAGAAGTTGAATATAGTAAGCTTCATTATAGAATCCTTGAAATAGAGAAATCCAAGTCATTGAAATCAAATTATGGTAATTTTGAGGATAGTAGATAACTAAAGGTATGAACAATCGACAAAATAACAGGGATTTTTGTAGCTATATTTTGTCCACTCAGCCATGGTTTACGATGTTAACAAGCCTGTACTTCTACCCCATATGGAAAATATTTTAACATTGCCTTATTCAGCAAAACATCATCCACTGAATGACAAGTTGACATTGATTGCATGCAAGGTATCTGGGAAACCAATGTTTTCTAGACAAGCTACAAACATCCTCATGTCAGCTTGGCGAACATCTACCAAATGCCAATACAAAACGGAACTGAACGAAAAATTGATCTGTGAATGATGAACTTTTGACAACACAGTACGAGAAAGGTTTAAGCTACAGTTCATTGAATACAGCTAGATCAGCATTAAGTTCTCTTGGTATGATGTTAGATACCCATCAAGCAGGTTGTCATCTACTTATAAGGTGTGTACAATTGTAGGTCATGTAAATCAAGATACACCGAGATATGTGATGTTAATCTTGTTCTTGTTTATTTGAGAACTCTATCACCTGTGAAACATCTATCGTGAAACATACATCTAAAGATTTAACTTTTAAATTAACTATCTTGATTGCGCTTACCAATGCAGCGAGGTCACATACTATTCAGTTATTATCACTTGTAAATATGAAAAAATGTTGTTAAAAATGTGATTTATTTTTATGATCTCTTAAAGCAATGTAGGTCAGGTTTTGAATTTTCATTTATGAAACTTATCCTCCAGATAGGAGATTATGTATATACACAGTTTATAGAATATTTATAGAATATTTAAATAGAACCAAGCAAGTTCGTAATGATAACAAATTGCTTATAAGTTATGTATAAACAAGTACCTAAGGACACAATTAGTCGTGTTGTGCCGAGCAGGTATTGACATTAAATCATTCAATGCTCACAGTGTCCGTGCTGCAGTTACATCAAAATCGGACAAATTAAATGTACCGATACAAGATATAATGTATAATGTAAGTCTCGTTTAATTTTAAATTATGAATGAGTGTATTGAGTGATGTGTATCGTAGCGCCCGTATATTGAGTGTAGACCTCTGTCTAAGTGTCACAATAATGAATACAAGGGTACATTCACTGATGTGTCCATTTTACAGAATGAATGTAATGAAAAAGCTCTTTCCTCGTGCCTACAGTGCAGATCAAATAAATATGGTTACTTTTACAGATCGGATAAAGTATCAATTACATAATTAACAGTAATAACACTGTAAATAAAAGGAATTGATCAAACATGTGTCAGAATGATAACGTGTCGTCAACAATGCATAGGGAAAGAAAATAA
Organism: Ruditapes philippinarum; assembly: GCF_026571515.1. Classification (NCBI taxonomy): domain Eukaryota; kingdom Metazoa; phylum Mollusca; class Bivalvia; order Venerida; family Veneridae; genus Ruditapes; species Ruditapes philippinarum. The sequence goes on from NW_026857354.1 coordinate 10,742, forward strand.
TACAAAAAACAGTGACCAGAAACTGTTTATAATCATTATTTCTTATGTCTCATTATTTTTATACTGAAGTTATGCATTTTGGTTTGGTCTTTTTTTCCAGACGTTATAATTTGATTTTATTGGCCTGTCAATTAGGAAAACTTCCGTATAGTGTACGAGAATTAATATGTAGCATTAACTAAAATTTGGAAAAGTCACAATACCTTAATGCATAGGTTTTCATAACATCTACAATGGCACAGTCGGTTAAGTGATTACCTAATATACGAGAGGTATGTGGTTCGATCCCTTCTTTTGCCATATTCTTTCTTTATTTTTATGGCCAATCGCTTGCTAAATTATCCACACGGATATGAAACAACTTCTAGCACGGAATTATCCCGTTTTGTATTGTGATTTACGGCACTGAAATGACATTTATTGATTTTAATCAGAATGTTAAATTTGTATTTTAAATATTAACTCTTCAACAATGTTATTTAAAAAAAGATAATATTAACAAAAACATGTGCAAAACATCAAAACAAAAATAATAAGCATAGCTTCAAAAATATTGGAAATAGTTACAAATAAGAGAAAAAAAATAACTTGGCATACGCGGTCTCGATCTTAGAGACCTAACAACACGTAAGGCATTTAGAAATTACAAATCCATAGATTACCCTTTTGCGCTATAGCGGTCAGTGTAACTATTTCAGAGAAACAAATTAAAATTAATCGTTTCTTACTACGTACATCTCAAGGAATTTGCCGAATGTTTATCGAAGATTGACATATTATGTGCGTTGACCGTATAATCAGAATGGAATTGAAAGGTCAATAAGATATAAAAAAAACAGTATTTAAAAGCATTATGGTTCAATCTGGTTAGAGATTAAACTCTATTAAAGCCATTACTTTCAGAATATTCCTTCAGTTCAATTATTAAAGCTACTGTTGACCTGGAAACTATTTGAATTTTTTCGTTTGGAAAAGTTCAATATCACTTCACTCGTCGCTGCCAAAGCAAGTTATAGAATTACAATGCGGACAGCATGGCAAGTTTATTCACCACAGAAAGTATATTATTTCTGATCAATTTCTTTATTTTGTTCAAAACTAAATGTCAATTTGTAAAATTGTAATTAAAAGATCATGCTAAATGTTCATCTAAATTTGAAAAAATATTGACACAGAACATTTTCTTTATGCCTTCTGATGCAAGTTGAGCTTAAACAGTTATATCTTACATGTATATGCAAACATTTAATCTATATTTGATTCCCTTCCATATACAATACTTGGTGGCATACACAAATACAGAATTTAAGATAATCATTCTCCTAAATGTATCAAATAATCAAGTACATACGTGTATATAATAATTTTTTTTTTCATGACATATACATATGATATATGATAAGTCTTTCCGTAAACAACTGTTCCATTAAGTGTTCTGAACTATCTCATGCAATATGATACAAATGATAATGTACGCACAAAATTGATATGCATGATTATTTTTCATTGTATATATATATCTATAGGCAAAAGACAAATATCTGATGGATTCGTATTGTATCTATTGGCGAAAAACACATATCTGATGAAATTACTATTTTATTAACATTTTATTTAGTATTTGTATCACAGGCGTTCGGCAAATTTGTCTTGCTAATAATAGACAAATTGTTATGAAATAATCTCCCCTTAATCATCAAGAATAAAATTACATCGAGCATCCATTTACTATATATGATATATTCAAGGTATATAACTCATCGAAGCGCATTCGCCCGACACGGTCCGTCCGTTTTAATCCGGGAAATAACTTTGAAACAACAAGAGGTATAAACATGATACTTTGTATGTAGATATATCTCATTCGGTAGATGTGCAGTGCACAAATATCGTAACTATGTATTTCCAAATTTTGGAGTTATTGCCCTTTGTTCATTTTTACAGCTTGAATACTGTCCGGGACGTAGCTGTAATACTATAGGAGATATCAACATAAAAACTTAGTAGGTAGATATATCTCATTAAGAAGATGTGCAGTACACACGAACCTTAAATTTGACTAGCCTAATTTTGGCATTATTGCATTTGTTCATTTTTTCACTATGAAGTTTGTCCGGGTCATAGCTCTGAAACCATAAGAGGTATTTACAAGAAACTTTGTAGGTAGATAGATCTCAATAAATACGAAGTAGAAGCGGAGTGCAAAAGAACCGTGACTCTGTCATGCCTATTTTTGGAGTTATTGCCCTTTGATCATTTTTACACTTTGAACATTGCCCATGACATGAAAGAGTAATAGATATGAACAAGAATCTTTGTAGGTAGATAGATCTCATAAGAAAAATTTGCAGTGTAAAGGAACCATAACTCTGCTTTGCCTATTTATGGAGATATTACCCTTTATTCATATTTACACTCTGAACTTTGTCCAGGACACTACTGTTAAACTACAAGAGGTATCAATAAGAAACTCAGTCGGTAGATAGATATCATTGGGTAAAAGTGCAGTGCAAAGAACAGTAACCCTGCATTGCCTAAGTTTGGAATTATTGCACTTTAAAATTTGCCTAGGACATAAATCTGAAACAACAAAAAGTATACTTTTCTATGTCCAAAACCTATTGCATCACCCGGTTCAACCAGTTCTTGTTTTATTTTTTGTCAAAATAAGCCATATTTGCACACCTTAACGTGCAAACATAGCACAATACATACATGTATATCTTTTAGTAGAAGTTGAAAATATTGAGTCGTCTGTCTTCGTTTACGAAAAAATGAAATCTTGAACATGTAAAATTACCTTAGAATTGCGAGGTCGACATGTTTTGCGCCACCTACCACGAGTAAACATGCATTTAGCTGCTTGGCTTTTTTAACTTATGTAAAAGATAACCAAACAGGTTTAAGCATTGAAATCCTGTTTTATATAACGATTGTCAAACATTTAATGTCACATTTTAACTAAATTCAATACACATTTTACCTTCAAACTTCTCCGCCATGCAGCTGTCAAAAGAAAAGGAAAGTTTTCATTGGCTAATTGATTGTGCATGACGTCATGGTGGCAATATGTAAACAAATAAGAAAATGATGAAATTGAATTTGAATTGCATAATTAAGAGACATAAATTGTCAACACAAACATATTTCAGTAGGAATTCATTGTTTTAACATGCTTGAAATATTTTTTATGAATGACAAGCAGCAATAAATGGTAATTACCCTTGAGACAGCCTCTCCATAAAATAAAACTTCACTTTGGTGTCAAATTACCGCACGGACTTTCAGTACGTCAAATTTAAAATTTTGCTTTTCTACGACTATACCCAATGGTTCACCACGTAAGTAGAAGTTCCTTGTTTTAAGGGCCAATAACCTCTGAGTTTTTGTAGATCTATTTCCCAAGTTATCGGGCCCGGAAAAAATAAAACGCATACGTAAAACATGTAGAATTGGATAAAAACCGCGCAAGCACAGGGATATAATGTATGTGTTTTGTATTAAATATACACCATGAATCTGTTTTAAAATTGTATGCTATAATAGCGTCAACGCACGTTTATTTCGTGTAATAAAGTCTGCAGAGTCCCTCGGAACGGTTAAAGCCCTCGCCCTACTTGGGTCGGGCACCAACCGTTCCTCGGGACTCTGTAGACGTTATAACAAGAAAACACGTGCGTTAACCCTACTGTATATAATAATGAAATTATTGAAGCATAAATAAATGTGTTGGTTTTCACCAAAAATGTAAGTGTTTATAAGTATGGTGTTGGAGCGTTAACAAAACATTTATTGGTGGATAATTTTAGTAAATGTTGACGATTATGTAACCTAAAATGACATAATGTCGCCAAATTTTTAATAGCGTGTGTAACCCCCAAGTGCCCGGATGAATGAATCAACCCTGAAATTTCAAACGAGTGCTTAACTTATTTCTAGATGTATATTTTCAATGTGGTCACATTTAACAATATATAAGGCGATGAGGTAGCTCCAGAGTGAATATTTTTTGTAACATTGTTATTGTTGAACATGGACATCCAAACACACCGTTTCTTATAACTGACGATAATAGGGGGACATTTTTCAGGACACAAGAATTTTGTTTTTCAAGTCTCTATATTGTGTATGGACAAAAACAGGCTCTTACTGTGGGTATGACGAAGCTCTCTTCTATGGTTGATAAATAGTTCTTACAACAAAACACATTAATTCTGAGTACTAGTGCTAATCGGGGACAATGTTATTTTGGTTTTCATATTTAATCAATGTAGATAAAAAACATCTAGTCACACGTGTATCATAGATAAATTGATAACAGACTTAAAAATGGAACATTACAAATTGAACTGGAATGATGTGGTTTTGTTTTATTTAAAATAGTTTGATGAACAGTATATGCTAAAAGAATCTTTGTTAAAATTAGGTGACAGGCAAACGGACGGTGATAATGATAAACTATTGAAGACAGAATAACTAAAATTAAGTTTTTGTTTAAATCTTGATCAATAAAATAGAGAAAAACAGAATCCCTAAAGAAAGCCCAACACGGCAAAATTGAAAATGTTACAGGCTCGGTTTGATTGAGCCTGTTCATGGACGGTACTGGAAAGTGCAAGTTACCGTCCACGCCCCCTAGCACCGGCTTAAGCAGAATTCAACATTTAAACACGAAAATGGTGAAATTTTAACTTAGAAACATCCGCAGATGTGTTCATACGGCGGTTATCATGGAACCTTCAATGTGACACAGAAGTGCCATTCCATGAAAAGAGGCGTATGGTCCCCAATTAAAAAAAAAAATGCGTGTGCCCTTAACGAGAAAACAATGGGCGGAACTAAATAAAATGGGATTTTGAAAGGGGATCTGAGGTTATGAAGCCTGCATATCACAGATAAGACGTCAAAAGACAATTTAAAAAGCAGGCAACATATCCTTGGGGTGATTAGACAGTATTCAAGTAGGAATACTGGAACCACCCAAGTTGAAAAAGGCCAAATTGAAGAAACTAAAAATACCACATAACATGTATACACAACAATTATGTCGTGCTTAACAATCTTCAAGGCACACAATTATGGATTTTCGGCGGTAATCGGGGACATATTCATTAGGTCGTTCATGTTTTATCGTTGTGGACAAAATAAGCTTTCATTTCGTCTATGAAGTGAAACTCTTCATTTGCACTTGTATAGTTCCTTTAACACTAAAAAATTTCATATAGTTTAACAAACTCCTCATCAGAATAAATTCTCTTTTAAAATGATACACATTTATTTGGATAATGGGCGGTAATCAGGGACACACTTCTTTAGTTTTTTACGTATATCAATTTCGACATTTTTTATCACTGTGGATATAACGAAACACTTGTATATCGTACATACAAAGTTCATATTGTACAATTTCATATTCAATGTATATGTTTTACTTTCTCAAGTTCGTAAGTTCATTCAAACATAATAAATACAAATAATTGTATTACATTTTTGATGTATCGGGGATATAATAATACTTAAACATGAAGCAATCATTAGATTTATTGTTTATCATCTAATATTGATTGTCTTTAGACTGAAGTTGCTTTAAAATCATGTAATACTCACTGCATTTTTTTAAATTCATTGAAATCCAAATTTTTTCACAAGTAATAAACTTTACACACCGTCTTAGCTATGGGTGGTAATTCGGAGACAGACATATTAATTTGCATTGCTTTGTCATGTGTACTCAATGTGGCAAAAATACAGCTGACACTGTTGTTATGGCGTTACATTTGTCTTTATTGTTGAATAGTTTTACAATATAAAATTCTTTCACATTTTGTAAACGAAAAATACTGAACGCCGCCTTTCCTTGTTGATCTTGTTTAATATCATATTTTTAGGGGAAAAATTTGAACAACTTTAGTAGAGGACCTATAGATGATATTATATAGCAAACATCAAAGCTCTATACATTGTACCTTCAGACAAAACGATTTTTTATTTTTTTACTATATGTACATAATGAAAATCAATGACCCCTTGGGGGGAGCCAATTTTGTCCCCAGGGCTATAATTTGAACAATCTTGGTAGAGGTTCACTTTGCAAAGTCTCATGCCAAATATTTAACCTCTAGCCTTTTTCAATTCAGAGAAGAAGATTTTTCAAGTTTTCACTTTATGCATATAAGGAAAACTATCGCCTCTGGGGCAAGGCAATTTTAACACAAGGGGCATAATTAAAACAACTTCAGTAGAGGACCCATAAATGATATTATATACCAAATATCAAAGCTCTTAGCCTTGTACCTTCAGACGAGAAGATTTTTTAATTTTTTTCCTATATGTACATAGTAAAAATCAATGATCTCCGGGGGTGGGGCCAATTTTAACCCTAAAATATGATAGACAAGATCGACAAGGAAAGGTGGCATTCAATGAACGCAGCCCCCACCCGACCCAGCAACAAGCGCAAGCGGCAATGAGCCCAGGAGGACACCAAAGAAAAACAGGACAGGGCACAAGGCAGAGCACGGGCAGGCAAACCACCACATCAGAATACATAATAAGTAACTTATAAGGAAATAAAACAAAACAAATAAATGATTTAATATAAGGCCCACAATGTCAAAAGGCACAGGGGAAGGGGACATGAGACACGGGGAAGGGGGGGAATAAAATAAATATAAACCAGGGACAAAGGGAAGATACTTACCGTAGACGAGAACAACAAGAGGCTATAAAATTCTGGAAACAAAGTGATCCCTCGGAAGCATTAATCACAACAAAATAACATAAGAATTGCAGACTCGGTTTGATTGAGTCTGTACATGAGGGATAATGAATAAGTGCAACATCCCTCACGCCCCCTAGCACCGGCTTGAGCGGTACTCAAGCTATAAGGCTATAATTTGAACAATCTTGCTAGAGGTTCACTACACAATGTTTTATGCAAAATATCTAACCTCTAGCCTTTGTCCATTTACAGAAGATGATTTTTTAAGTTTTTCCTATATACATAGCTATAGCTATATACAGGCTAATTTTGACACTAGAGGCAAAATTTGAACAACTTTGGTAGAGTACCTATAGATGATATCATATAACAAATAGTAAAGCTCTAAGCCTTGTACCTTCAGACAATAAGATTTTTTTGATTTTTTACTATATGTACATATTGAAAATCAATGACCCCCGGGGCGGGGCCAATTTTAACCCTAGAGCTATAATTTGAACAATCTTGGAAGAGGTACAACACAATGTTTCATGCAAAATATCTAACCTCTAGCATTTGTCAATTGCTAGAAGAATTTTTTTTTAACTCGTACATATAAGGAAAACCTATGACCCCCAGGGCGGGTCTGATTTTAAAACTAAAGGCAAAATTTCAACAACTTTGGTACAGTACCTAGAGATAATACCTATAGATAATAACACATACCAAATATCAAACCTCTAAGCCTTGTACCTTCAGTCAAGAAGGTATTTTAAGTTTTTACTATATGTACATATAGTGAAAATCAATGACCCCCGGGGCGGGGCCGATTTTGACCCCAGGGCTATTATTTGGTAGAGGTCTACCAGACAATGCCTTATGCAAAATATCTAAGCTCTAGGCCTTTTGGGTCTTTACAAGATTTTTTAAATTTATTCTTATAATTCCTTTTTGGTTGCCATTGCAACCAGATTTCTGCATGGAATGAAATTCTTTGAACAACTTTGAAAGCCCTTTACCCAAGGATTAATCCTGCCAAGTTTGGTAGAAATTGGACTAGTGGTTTTCCACAAGAAGATTTTTTAGGTTCACTATATAATCTATAGAACACACATACAAACACACACCACACAAACACAGAGGTGAATCGATATATGCCACCGCATCGCAGATGCTGCGGTGGCATAAGGCAACCAGATTTCTGCATGAAATGAAATTCTTTGAACAACTTTGAAAGCCCTTCACCCAAGGATCAATCCTGCCAAGTTTGGTTGAAATTGGACTAGTGGTTTTCACAAGAAGATTTTTTAGCTTCACTATATAATCTAAAGAACACACAAGCAAACACACAAACACACAGTTGAATCGATATATGCCACCGCATCGCAGATGCTGCGGTGGCATAAAAATGACTTAAGATAAGACTTGATTAATGCTTCCGAGGGATCACTTTGTTTCCAGAATTTTGTACTTCACAACAGCAGGTGTCAAGTGCTGTGTGGCAGCCGTAAAAAGTTGCCCCGTACTTCACTTCAGTGTTGTTATATTTTCTAGTCCTTCGGGATCATTGATGCTAGCACTATAAAGTGTTGAGAATTGAGTACCGCTCAAGCCGGTGCTAGGGGGCGTGAGGGATGTTGCACTTATTCATTATCCCTCATGTACAGACTCAATCAAACCGAGTCTGCAATTCTTATGTTATTTTGTTGTGATTAATGCTTCCGAGGGATCACTTTGTTTCCAGAATTTTGACTAGGTAGCCAATTTAATATGGAATTTCATTTAAAGAATATAAAATAGATAAATACAGAATCCCTAAAGAAAGTCCAACACGGCAAAATTGAAAATGTTGCAGGCTCGGTTTGATTGAGCCTGTTCATGGACGGTACTGGAAAGTGCAAGTTACCGTCCACGCCCCCTAGCTACGACTTAAGCAGAATTCAACATTTAAACATGAAATAGTAAAAATTTGAATTTAGAAACATCCGCAGATGTGTTCATACGGCGGTTATCATGGAACCTTCAATGTGACACTTCCGTGCCATTCCATGAAAAGCGGCGTATGGTCCCCAAGTAATAAAAAGCGTGTGCCCTAAACGTGAAAACAATGGGCGGAACTAAATAAAATGGAATTTTGAAAGGGGATCAGAGGTTATGAAGCCTGCGTATCACAGATAAGACGTCAAAAGACAAATTTAAAAAGCAGGCAACATATCCTAAGGGTGATTCGACATTATTCAAGTAGGAATATTGGAACCACCCAACTAGAAAATGCCTAAAAGTTGAAACTAAAAATACCACAAGCACAACAATAATGTCGTGCTGAACGATCTTCAAGGATCGAAAATATAACATCATTGATTAAATGATCGGCGAGACTTTTTACAGCCGCCACACGGTACTAATAACACGGATGTGATCATAAAATAGATAAATACAGAATCCCTAAAGAAAGCCCAACACGGCAAAATTGAAAATGTTGCATGCTCGGTTTGATTGAGCCTGTTCATGGACGGTACTTGTAAGTGCAAGTTACCGTCCACGCCCCCCTAGCACCGGCTACACATGTATTTTCATAATAATCATCAATTTATTATTCACTTTTAATGTACATCTTCATAAATTACATGTGCATAATAAACTAAACATTAACTCATTTAATAGTAAAGGAAGTCATAATGCATAGATATATTCTGTATTTTCTATCCATGTTAAAAAAGTATAACTTAAAACATTTTATAATTGTTCAACAAGGACTATTAAATAGCGATAATAAAAAACCAAAATCCTAAAAAAAAACGATAATTTTGATATAGACTGTCTCGAAGTTTTGTTTATTTTCTTATAAGTCGAGTTCAATAAGTTATATTTAATGTTCATGAGTATACAAGTTTAACAATATGGTCTTATAAAAAAGTGAAGGTTATTTCATATAAATTTCCTTTAATTAGACAGAATAAATCTTATTAATGTAGTAACTAACTTCTAAGAAAAGTATCGCTATGAAAATGCAAGTGTAAATAAGTCCATCTCAAATAAGAATGTTTTCCACAAATGAAAACAATTAATAATTCTTTCACATTGAAATATTTTCTTTTAAATAAAAGGTAATGCAGATATTTTTGAACCATTAGACCTAAGGTAAAAACAATAAAAGCAAACAATACCCTTAACCTGAATAAAACAATAACACACAGTATTTTTGATACGAAACGGAATCAAACCTAAATTACATGTTTCACACCAGTAGTTATGATAATGACCATTTGTGTTTCAATCCCTCAATAAGTAATTACTAATGGTCCGAATACAAATTTTCATATTTTTATCTGAAATTTGACCCCTATGTATGACCTTGACCTTGGCCACAGGGACCTAAATTTTGCAAGCGACACCCCGCCTTACAATGGTGAACATTTGTGCCAAGTTATATTGAAATCCCTCTATGTATGAAGAAGTTTTAGTCCGGACAAGTGTTTTCCAATGACTTTGACCTGAAGACCTAGTTCATGCGCATGGCACTGCTTCTTATACTGGTGAACATTTCTATGAACTTTCATTAAAATTCTTCCATGCGTGTAGGAGATATGATTCTGACAAAAAACTTTACGCCATCCGCCCGCAAGGGGAGAAACTATAATACGACCCGTTTTTCAAACAGGCTTATTTAAAATTAACACTAAAAATCTAAAATTGAACTGTCAATTTTTTGTGAATTTTGTTTGTTTGATTTTTTTTTGTGCCGTCCAAATAAAGTCGCGTCTATTTGCACTGTTAGCAATATTTTAGTTACAGATGAAAGCAAAATATTCTTTTGTATATTTTAATGTAATTTTCTTAAATTCTTCTGTATATTGCTTTAAGTCGCAATCAATTCAGAAACAGCTTGTTGCCTTACTTTCTTTTTTTTTAAACACAAGTTATGTCAATACTGTTGATCTTTTTAGGGACAATATCGCTTTATTTTATAGATGTTTCTACTATATCAGAACTCATTTTTTCAGAAACTTTCACCGAGGCCTTGTAGATGTCGTCAAGAATTGTCGTCAGGCAGTATGAAGTGGTTCTATACGATATCGTTCCGTTTATGATGCTACCTAGTAAAGGGATTGCATATTTGGCGATTTCCGCTGAAGAATAAGATACAGCAAAATACCGACATAGAGCTATGATTCCTTTCTTTGTGCAATTTTCCAGGAAGGTTTCCATGTCAAATTCTTTTTTCAATTCTTCCTCTTGAAATCTTAAAATCTCTGCAGTCTTCTTAATATCATTATCAGTCAATCCAAACTGTTCTCTGTAAAAGTTAACTTCTTTAATTATTATGGCAACATCAACACATAGACCAACACCAGGTATTGGAGCAGCTCCAGCTACTGCAGATATCAAGGACAGCTTTGGAATTCTCTTTTCAAGAGTATTTCTTTTCTCATTTATGACTTGACAAGCATATCCTTTAATGGAGAAAAGAAGTGTCTCCCGTTTCCTCTTTGGTGCATCTTCAATTAGTTGTTTTGATAGTCGATCAAAATCAAACAGGTATGGCGACAAATTATCAACCAAGAAAACATGGCTTTCAGGAAAACCGAGATTATTAAGACACTCCTTACAGTCCGATCGTATCAAGTCTAGGATTGTTTCCGGTGTTCGGCGATTTTTTTTCCTACTCCTCTTCTCTGCATCGATGTCATTATCTACTTTTGTACGCACAAAGAAGAACCGTTTATTCCTCTTCCGTATTTCTTCAGCTAGCCAACCGTCGTTTTCTGAAAAGCGTTCAGATGACACAAGAATGAAAAAATCATATTCATCCAGCTTCACTTCATCTAAATAATCCTCTTTTTTGAAATTATTTGTACCGACTCCAGGTAAATCCCAAAATACTATGTTCTTGTTTTCAGGGTGTTGATATTTTGTTCTTTTCTTTGTTGTTTCATCTGAAACAGCAGCCCCCTCATCGTCATCTTTGAGATCGAGCATTGCATTGATGAGAGTTGATTTTCCTTTCCCTGATCCTCCCGTTACTGCGACGTTTAGAGAAACGTTAAGCCACGAATCTAATTTCCCAAGAGAATATTCATATAAACCAGTAACTCCACGCTCTTTTAATATACTTGTAAAACTTTTTTCATCTTCTTCTGTTAGAGTCGGGCATACAACACTACTTTGCTCAGCCATCAGTTAATATTTTGACACAATACAGAAACATAAAGTAATCTGAAATTAAGATTATGTTGAAATTTAATTTCACTTTCTTTAATGTTAATTTTTTGTTGTTACTTATTTCATGAACAAGTCATATGGATGTGCGTGTGCACAAACGTGCGAGTGTTAGTTTGTAAGCGCGTGTGTGTGTGTCAATTACAAGACATAAAAACTACTTATGAGTTCTAGATTATAAAATTCATTGTTTAATTTTTTTTAATAAATGACAGAAACTTAGAACAAAATCATTATTTAAAACGGTGAAACGAGTAAGCAAATAGCCGTAACACCAGTTTACAATACTTTTCAATGTTAGAGACATGTGAATAGCCTATTACACGAATTGTATGTACTTTAAATATGTAAATTTGTTGAAACCAAACGAAAACAATGTTTTAAACATGCAAATTGAGGAAAAATTATGAAATCAAATATATCATTCTATTCAGTCGTATTTTTTGTCTATTTTCTGTAATGTTACTCATTCACAAACATTTTTTTTTCCTTTAACTAAGAATAAACTGCTGTTAAATTAACATAATATCAAATCATGTTTAATAGAAGTTATTAAACTATTTATGAAAATGTTTATTTTCGAGAGAAATATATAAACGATTACCTCTTGCTTTTAATATTATTGCTCCTATTCCTTAGGTTTAAGCTTGAAGTTAATACAAACACTGGTTGCTTAAATGGTTATATATTCATATACAAAAAATATTTGGCAACGTATTGATTGACACACATTGTCCTATTTAATTAAAGTGTCAGTACAAAAAGATCTTTGTTAAACATATCCAGACCAAATATCCATTAACTGATTAAACAAACATTAAGGCATAAAAAGTATTTATTTGCATAATTGTACATATTTTAGCTCACCTGAGGACAATATGCTCTTATATTGTCTAGTAGACGAATAATATGGTCAAAATTGACCAAACCATGGGTATAACTGTCTAAGCAACTAGTAAATGCCATAACAAACTTTGACATTCCAAATTAACCAATGACTTCCATAGCAACTTTTGAATTTCAAAGCAACCAGCGAATTTTCATAGCAACCAATGGCTCGCATAGCCACCTGCAACTATCCTTAATAACCAATGACTCTCACAACCATTTAATGCAAAGCAATCAATGGATTTATATGAACCAATTGGACTTCCATAGCAAACATTTATTGTCCATATCATTCCCGGAATTTCCAAGCAACCATTAACTGTTCTTGTCAACAGGGGACTTAACTTAGTAACCAATGACTTCCCATAGCAACCATTGGCTTTTTGTAACATCCGATTAAATAAACGATTGACCTTCATGGCAACCATGAACAGGCTCGATAATACCGAGCCTGCAACATTTTTAATTTTGTTGTTTTTGGTGTTCTTTAGGGTTTCCGCTTTTCTGTATTCCGTAAGATTTATTTTCAACCAGTGATTTTCATAGTGACTTTTGACTTTCCTTTCTACGCAATAGCAACCTGCATTTTAACATGTGCACTATTGCAGATGCAGATTTTAACTTTTTTGATATCAGTTTTAGTTGAAGACGTTTGACACTGTCCAATACGTGAAAAGGTGTATAATAATTGTGCTCCTTCCATCATGTCGGAATAAGATAAACAAGTTGCAATCGAATTGCTAGGGGGCGTGGACGGTAACTTGCACTTTCTAGTACCGTCCATGAACAGGCTCAATCAAACCAAGCCTGCAACATTTTCAATTTTGGCGTGTTCGACTTTCGTTAGGGATTCTGTTTTTCTCTATTTTATCGACAGAAGGCTATTCATGAAAAAGAAATATTGTATATATTGTAAACATCATTTCACTTTCGGAAGAATATGTTCATCATGCATGTTACATTGGATTTATATGAATAAGTTACTAAAATCAAAGTGCCTAAACCAATTTGAAATTCAAACCTAGATAAGTGTCGATCTCTGTACAATCTACGTTGGCAAGAACAAACTTCGTTACATGATAGAGTTCTCCTCTCCGGCGCATCGGTCGAAAATTCCACCTTCGTTCACTTTCTTTGACATAACCGTAGTGTATTCAATGAGCAGACTCAGCTGCTAAGCGAACGTAAAGTGAAAGATTATGGAAAATTTGGAAGAATAATAGCTCTCCTTCCAAGCCTCTTAGAGGAAACAAAAAATAGTGGGCATTTAAAACCATCGACAAATTTGCAAATTTGTCTAACTAGTTTATGCTTGTGAAAATACCTGCAACTGGCCTATAATGACGCAGTCAAAGTGGTTTTGCATTTTCGTGCAGGAAAAGCTTGATACATAGAATGTGAGAGGGTGTATCTCTGACCAAAATAAGAATCGATTAACTTCAAGGTTCCGTAAATAGGGTCACTTCTTCAAAACAAATTCAAGTGTCTCCTTCTTATTTACAACCAGGGATATTATAACCTTCCTCACAAAGTTTCTGAAAGCTCAGATTCTAAGAAGACTCGCAAGCTTGTTTGAATTTGAAAAATAAATGCATCGACAAGCTGTAAATATGTTGATATAAATGTGATACATATACTGATAAAGATATTTTGTGCGGAAATGTACATACTTTATCACTGGCAACATCAATTGCTTACAGTCTGACAAACCTATTCTTCAATTTGTTTAAAAATTATAGCCGGATTTGCCGATTATAATTAAATATGTACAATCGATATGACTTCAGAACAACAATAAATGTTATATTTTAGCTGCCAAAAATAACTGATGTTCAATGGGAGGATAAATTACTTCGGCAAATGATCGTTTCCAATGAATCTCCAAAATGAGAAGCTGATGCCCCAAGCTTATAGCAAATTGAAACTTCCAGTCTTGCATTTGCTATAAGCGCAATCTTTGAAAGTAAAAATTATATAAAATCATGTGTTACTGTGTTAGTTGTTGAAAATAAAAACGATGAGACATGAACTGTTATTACTTCCCTAAATGGATATGAGTATGTTACTGAAACTGTTTACGAACCCCTCTGCAGTGGAAAGATGATTTTCATGTACTTCTTTATATCTAGTAACCGGAACCATCTGTTTAATTCTAAGAAATGATGGCAAATTACACAGAGAAAATTATCTGTCCTCTTTATAATGATTCTGTAGTCTGACTGAAAATGACGTTGAAGAAGATAGATATAAAACGAAGATTTTTTTTGTAAATTAATCCGTTGGGTAAAGTGCTGATTATGATAGTCCGAATGCTAAACTCTTTAAATAATTATAAACTACTGTCTGTAAGTTTTATTATGCCCCCCTTCGAAGAAGAGGGGGTATATTGTTTTGCTAATGTCGGTCCGTCGGACTGTCCGTCGGTAGACCACATGGTTTCCGCTCATTATCTTGAAAAGTATTTATCACAAAGTCTTCATATTTCACACAGTGATTGGTCATAACTAGTAGATGACCTCTATTGATTTTGGGGTCACTAGGTCAAAGGTCACAGGGACCTTAAATATCAAAATGGTTTCCGCTGATTATCTTGAAAAGTATGTATCACAAAGTCTTCATATTTCACACAGTGATTGGTCATAACTAATATATGACCCCTATTGATTTTGAGGTCACTAAGTCAAATGTCAAGGTCACAGGGACCTTAAAATGTCAAAATGGTTTCCGCTGATTATCTTGAAAAGTATGTATCACAAAGTCTTCATATTTCACACAGTGATTGGTCATAACTAATATATGACCCCTATTGATTTTGGGGTCAGTTGGTCAAAGGTCAAGGTCACAGGGGCCTTAAATGTCAAAATGGTTTCCGCTGATTATCTTGAAAAGTATGTATCACAAAGTCTTCATAATTCACACAGTGATTGGTCATAACTAGTAGATGAACTCTATTGATTTTGGGATCACTAGGTCAAAGGTCAAGGTCACAGGGACCTTAAAATGTCAAAATGGTTTCCGCTGATTATCTTGAAAAGTATTATCACAAAGTCTTCATATTTCACATAGTGATTGGTCATCACTAGTAGATGACCTCTATTGACTTTGAGGTCACTAGGTCAAAGGTCAAGGTCACAGGGACCTTGAAATGTCAAAATGGTTTCCGCTGATTATCTTGAAAAGTGTGTATCTCAAAGTTTTCATATTTCACATAGTGATTGGTCATCACTAGTAGATGACCCCTATTGATTTTGAGGTCACTAAGTCAAATGTCAAGGTCACAGGGACCTTAAAATGTCAAAATGGTTTCCGCTGATTATCTTGAAAAGTATGTATCACAAAGTCATCATATTTCACATAGTGATTGGTCATAACTAGTAGATGACCCTATTGATTTTGGGGTCACTAGGTCAAAGGTCATGGTCACAGGGGCCTTAAATGTCAAAATGGTTTCCGCTGATTATCTTGAAAAGTATTCATCACAAAGTCTTCATATTTCACCTAGTTATTGGTCATAAGTAGTAGATGACCTCTTTGATTTAGGGGTCATTAGGTCAAAGGTAAATGTCACATGGGCCTTAAATGTCAAAATGATTTCCGTTGCTTTTTCCATAATTGAACACTTCCATGTACCCATTTTTGGGCAAGTTTCTGTAATAAAATTACCAATTATGTGAGTCAATGGCTAGAAAGGGGGGTATATGTGTCGTTCGACATTCTTGTTCACATTATAATAAAATAGAGAAAAACGGAATCCCTACAGAACGCCTAAAACGACAAAAGTGAACATGCTGTAGAATATGATCAACAAGATCAACAAGGAAAGGTGGCGTTCAATGAACGCAACCTCCCCACGTCCCAGCAACAAGAACCAGTGGCAAGGAGCCCAGGCAGACCCAAACAAAAACAGGAGGCAGAGCACGGGCAGGCTAATCAATAAAATGACAAATAATCTGCAACCGATAAGGAATTCAAAGAAAACAAATAAATAATTGAACGATAGGAAATAATTTGTAACTGATAAAGAATTCAAAGGAAACAAAAACATGATTGAACTACAGGCCCACAAAGCCAAAGGGCACAAGGGAAGGGGACAGGAGACCCGGGGAAGGAAGGGTTTTAATTAAAGAAATAAGACTAGGGGCAAAGGGGAAGATACTTACCGTAGACGAGAAAACAACAAAGGACACAAGGAAAAGTATTTTCCAAAACAAGTATGAAACAACATAGACATACATCAGAGGAACACAGAGGGGCGTCGCCTTAATTGTGCACCAAATCTCACTCTTAGCCCCACCATGTTCCTATAAACGAGACAGTGTAAATAAAATGAATCCCCGCCAAGTGAAATTCTAACAGTGGTTATGGTTACAAAAGGTTAAATAAGTAAAACACAAAAATGATTTAAAAAAAACTATAAAAGTAAACCAAATGACCATAACAAAAGTACTCAATGTCTTATAGGAAGACAGAGCAACAAGAAAATCACCTAAAAGGGCCCGACGAAGCAATGCAGGAGACGAACATAAAGACAATTCAGTCCCAAAGGGCTTTAAAAACAGTCCATCGTAGAGTCTCCCACTTGGTCCGCCAGCTGTAATCAAAAGAGGAAAGCGTAGTGTTCAACTGTAAAAAGGTTGGACACTAAGTATATGTAGGCCGGCTCGGTCTAATTGTGCCCCCCTCCCCCACGTCCCAAATTCACCGTTTAAACAGTATTCAATATGTCACGTTAAGTGATGAAATTTGAACATCTGCAGATGTGTTCACACGACGGTTATCATGGAACCTTCAATGTGACACATGCGTGCTGTTCAATGACAAGCGGCGCTTGGTCTCTAAGTAAAATAAAGTGTGCGCCCTAAACTTGCGTTTGTATAAGCGGACTGAGGTGAGGCCGTATCGGGGTAAAAAAGAATTTATTCCGCAATTTACAATGTCTTTTGTCTACATTATGCAGTAATAAGGGGTAAATGGTAAACAGTCTTAATAAACTTCTTTTGAATTTAAATTTTTTATCACATTTTAATATATTTTCTTTCCGTGATACAAATAGAAGTTATATAATACAGTGATAATTCATGAAAACAGCTGTAAATAACACATAGTATATATTATAGTCTGATTTTATTGACCTGTCAATTATGAATACATTATAGGACTCATTTAAATATTCGATCCCACTTCGGTTTGACGAGAATTAATGTGGAGTATTTTAGTCATGGATTGAAAGTCACGCTAGCTTAATGTGAAGGTTTTCGTTAATATTCACAATAGCACAGTCCGTTAAGAGAATGCCTGATAGGTCTGATGAGAGGTCTGTGGTTCGATCCTTACTGTTGCCATTGTTTTAGTACTCTTTTTTATTTTTGCAGTATATTTTAATGGAACAGATTTGTAGTGTGTTTTACGGCATTAAAAAGACATTTATTGATTTTAATCCGTTTCAATTTTAAACATGAATTCTTAAAATATGTTATTTAAAAAGAGTATAGACATAACAAAATTAAGTAAAACACAATAAAACAAAACGATCAACATAATTATATATAGCTTCAATAATGTTGAAAGCATGAATAAGAAAAAAACATGGACCAACGCGGTCTCGAACTTAAAACACGTGTGGCACTTAGATTATAAACTTTACCCGATTGCGCTATAACGCTGGGTACAATTAGTTTAGAGATACAAATTAAATTAAATTCCACCGTACAGCGTACATCTCACGGAACTTACCGAAAATCTACCGAAGATTAATATACCGTGTAATCAGTATGTACTTGACAGGTTAATAAAACCAAACAATACTGGCGTCAGAAATGTTATTGTTAAATAGATTTTGATAAAGCAGACATATTTAAATATACAGATTGACTGTTTTGTAATCAATGACAAAACAACAATTTTGTTCGCGTGACTGTTAATGATAATTTATTTAGATATATAACTATTGTTGTTCTAAATGCTTTAATAGTATATTTGTATTGTAGTGTAAAACCAACGGAATCAACCAAATTATTTGATAACACAATGTTAATAAAGGATATTGACTATTCAGAGTTACTCTATTGTGCTTTAATGTTTGAAACAATGACAAAAAATATTTTGTTTGCGTGACCGTTTATTATAATTTATTAAGATATGAAATGATTGTTCAAATCTCCTGATTGCACAATGATGTTAAAGGTATTGACAGCAAGAAGTATCTTTTAAAATAATACCCGGCCGTAGAAAAACATGTTAACTGGCATAAGTTGTTTCTAAGTTTTCGATACATATAGAAATGTTAGTAATGCTTGCTTATGAATGACGTTATAATTTTGCCAGATGTAAGAGAAAAATATTTCTCAACGCACATAACGCTTATTTGATCTTGGTCTGATATTAGTGTTAAAAAAAACTGTAAAATACCCTTAGGATACAGTGCCTGCTTTTTAAATTTGTCTTTTGTCATCTTATCTGTGATATGCATCCATCATAATCTTTGATCCCCTTCCGAAATTCCATTTTGTTTAAATATGCCCATTGTTTTCACGTTAAGGGCACATGCTTTCTTTTATTCGGGGAACATGAAATGGCATGAAGGTGTCACATTGAAGATTCTATGATATCTGCCATATAAACACATCTTCGGGTGATTTCTTCATTCAAAATTTCACCATTTACGTGTTCTGCTTAAGCCGGTGCTAGGGGGGGGCTTGGACGATAACTTGCACTTTCCAATACCGTCCATGGACTGGCTCAATCAAACCGAGCCTGAAACAATTTTGTCGTTTTGTGCGTTTTTTGGAATTCCCTTTTTAATCTATTGAATTAGAATATGTATGAAATATGTTCTGAATCGAGGAATAGTGATGCAATCAAATAAAGCAAATGGTCCATCTGGGTATCAGTGAAAAAATAAATTGTAAAATATTTTTTTAAATGTTAGACAAATGTTGTGTTTTATTCATAATTACAAGCTGTTGCTGTATCAGATATTCACTCGGTATAAAAAGAGTCCAATATTACAATAATAATCTATATGATCTGAAATACCTCAAAATCAAATAAACTTACGATATGCGTATATTTATAGAAGATTATGCATAAAAAGAAATAATTTCGATTGCTAAAAATTAAACTTCACATCTTTATAAAGGCCGTCTCATTTCAATAGAGTTCAAAGAAGCAATGCCTTTCCAAATCGCCTCCAAAATAACTCACTTTAAAATAATTCGATAATGTCTTTAGTTTAAACATATTTATTTCCAAAATATATACTTTTACATATACAATACAAATCAAATCAAACATGTTAATATTCAAGAAAAGAAGGATTTGTCACGGATTACTAAATCTTATTGAATTCTTCTCCTTTTTAGTGTATTTCTATTTTTATTGTGTCGAGTTTTGTACTATATCAAAAAAGTATGACAAATCGAGAGTTTAAATATTTTGGGGAAAAAAATATGTTAATGTAAAACAAGAAAGCAATCAAAAAATGACTGAAAACTACAAAGTAAATGTGATGTTGTAGCTAACAAAAACATGATGAAGTAACAAAATGGGTCTGGTTAAGAGAAGGAGACAAGGAATGTCTCGCAATTAGATCAGAGAAATCGTTTTGTTTCGGATATGAAAATATTAACATACTTGAATATAGTGTCATTATCTGTATCTGGGTTGCCATAAGGAAGAATTATATGAGTAGTGTTAAAATTGAAATAGCTTTTGTCTATATGTGATAAAATTTGGGCATTTTAAGAAATAATGGAAATAAGTTTCCATTCGTCCGCAATAACATAAAATTGTAGGAGACAATATCTTTTTTTAAGAAAATGATAGTTTTAAGAGCTGAATTTTGTGCTTAATCTTGCATATAATATTTGAAGTTTCCTATCACCATAATACAAGTATGCCAAAATTTCATTTTATTCATTGATTATAATATCAGGTAATAAGTTTATAAAAATTTTGCTTGAGCGATTGATTTTTTTTAATGAAGATTTGGGAAAAAATGATTATTTTAAACGTTGAAAAAAGACAGCAGTAAGCCGTAATATCTGTATTCAATAATATCCATATAAATGCCAAAATTACATTTTATTCATGAATAGATAATTAGCTTATAAATTTTTAACGTTGAAATAAGACAGCGATAAGCAAAAAAATCATTTGACATTCTTTTAAATCTTTGAAGTCTAAACAAATCACTGGCTTCATAGTTGGTTAAATATCAATATATATTTATATACAAAGAATTTTTGTAAACCTACTGATACGCAATGTCCCATTCAATTTAAGTGTCGGTTCAAAAACATTTTTGTTTAACATATGCAGACCAAATATCCATGAACTGAATAAACAAGCATTGGGGAATAAAAAGTATTTTATTTCATTTTACATATTTTAGCTTTTAATAACAGTTTTTCAATTTCGAACCTGCTTTTTGGTGTATTATTAGTATGAGTTTATTTCCAAATCATTTTAAATAGCATGTATTCATTTCCTCGTTTTTAACAATATTGATTCATGTATTAACAGTTTCATTAATGTTTATTCTTTGCTTATTTGATGGTAAAATCCTAAAACCAACTATTTTTGCACATTTGTAGTTGGTTTATATCTACACATAATGTAATTCTTTCATTGCTAATGATCAATTATTTATCACCTTAAGCTGACTTGAATTATGCTAAATACAAATCAGTGTAATGAAGCACTGTGTTAAATGAAATATAGCATCCATTAAATTGAAAAGTAACTGAGAACAACGACTAAATATTCGATAAAACGACCTTTCTGGGGTCCGCGCTATTACGCACTTGGCATATATTATTGAGTAAGAGTGTGACTCGAAGAAAATTCAGGTGATAAATTGTATGCTTTCATATAAAAATAATCGACGCCCCTACATATATCAGTATTTATGTAAACAGATAATAATAGGAAATTGAGTCGTAGTTAAGATAGAAACAGGAATATAGAATACTTTCTGTATTTATCGCCCTTATTAATTTTTTTATTTATCGAACCGTTACTGGGAAACCTTTATTAGGCATGTTCATATTACTTTTGCTTAAACCAGGGTAATATCAAAATCGTATTATCGGTGGGGGTCAAAATGATATGACCTAGGGTCATAATACAATGACCCCTGTTTAAATAATTATTTGCAGGTTAAAATATTTTGACACCCGTCCCCATATCTAAGAACTCTAAATGAAAACAGAAGAATTCATTATCCTATAATATGCAAAATTAATATTTTTTACTATAAATAATCCTGGATTTTCCAGATCTTTCAGTTTGAAATAAAATTATGCAATCTCAAAAATAATCCATACAAGATAAGTGTCAAAAAGAAGTCAAAAAGGATAGTGTTCCTATTCGAAAGCCAGCGCAACGGTTACCTTGGGGTAGGGGGTTGTATAATATTTAAATTGATTTGTCAGTCTACAGTTTATAATATACTATAAAACATCGCTTTAATATAAAGGTCTGGAACTTGTAAATGGGGCAGGGAATCAGTTATGATTCTGTCCTTCCCACTGGCCCGTTGTAATAGACATACAACTAGTTTATTGTTTTCTTTTTCTGGCATCTGGTGTTTTATGGGGTCCTCGTCGCTGCTCTTCATCAATGAGCTGACAATCTCACGTCACATTAAGCTCAGGCAGTTATGATACCTCTTTCATCCTACTGGCTGAATGTCTGGGGCCCACAAACAATGCAAATTATAATATCAACGCTGTATTGTTGTCGTCCGCAAACATCTCCATCGATTAGCCAGGATGCCGAAACTGTTACCAGAAAACGTCTGGCCAAGGACTGCTGGTAACTGAACACTCTTTGTTCGTGCGTCATGTCTTTCATGGAGTAGAGTCTCATCAGCCAGATTCTTAGTTGAAATGCGTTATCTCCTACTAGGAAGTATGACAATGCACGGTCGCCCTGTGGGAAAGCGAGAACCGAGATAGTTGTCCTCAAGACGTGTCCGGAGGGAGCAATCACTGAAAATGCCGGCATCTGACGCTAATCTTTCGCTTCCCACATTTGCCCATTCGAACTTATAACCCGCATTTATATCCTTGTCCTGCAACACAATGTTACAGAACTTTTTTACGTTAAATAATCCACTCCCGGAATTCTTTGGCCACTTTATGACCACATATTTATCGTCTATGGCACCACAAACATGATGGAAGTGCCAACAATGTTCAAACTTCTGCGACATTTCACGCCATTCATCGTGAGTAAAAGGTAAGAGAAAGAGTTTTTCTCTGTACTCTTCTTCTTTAAAAAAAATGCTCGAAAAACCTCAGGAACAACGAAAGATATTGTTTTGGCTCTACCAGTTAAATGTAGTGTATGGACTTTGTAATCATACCGGGCGCTAGAAATCGGAGCAATATCACCAGTTTTTCTCCTCCTTTTTGGATGCTCAGCTTCTGCAATATAGATAAAAATGTATTGATTTAGGTAATCTGTGGCTGATTTTATGTATTTTGAAAAATAAACATGTACAGCATCATTAAAAAGCGATAAATGCTCATAGAGTATTAAATACATAATCTTCAACAGCGATATAGGTGGCACAAGAAATGTATACCATTCGATACGGGGTCACATCCTCCTCTTATTATGTACAATTTTATACTTCCCTGTTCGTCTTGCTGATCCACGGAGTAACCAACGCTGCAAGTATGTTGTGGCTCATCATTATGAAGTCCATGCAGTCATCCTCAGATCCTCTTTCTGTAGCGACACTGATATTTTGTTTGTGTTTTGCCACATTAAAGTTAACACAATTAAAAAAAAAATCAATTTTTTTTCAACAGTTCTATTTTTTATCCAAAATTTTAACATTATTTTTTATACTCAATTACTTTTCGTTGTTACTTCTACAATTTTTTCTTTCAAACTCTAAAGATTCAATACAACGCCAAAAGTAAAAGAGCCGTGTGAAAACAACCCCAAACAGCTACATTAAAAAAATGGTGATACGTTTTCGGCAACTATGTATCCGGACATTAACAAAATGTAAACATCTTAAACTTAATGATTATACTAAATAATGTTAGGACAAGGACCTGTAAAAAATCTCTCTCGCGATTAACGACACTATCGATGTCCTAGATGAGCGTGTGGTGCTGGCAATCAACCGACGTCGTGCAATCCAGGGTTTGACCCCCCAAGCGCCTGGTCCGTCTTCTCCGTCGTGCAGGGCCTTTCAAATTTCGTACATTGCCTTACGACTGTCCAAACAATAGCACGTCTGTTGAAGGATCATTTTGCGACGACTGTCCGGAATTTTGTTGCTTTATGTCATACTTTCAAGCTCACATCTGCGTAAAGATCTACAATGTGTCAAGATAGACATTGTCAAATGGAGCAAAATTACAAATCGTGCGAACATAATTTCGTGCGGCTGATATGCTAGAGGATTTACAAAATGTGCAATAACATCACTGGTAGTGCGTTATAACATTTTGGGTTGGTGACTTTAAATCCATTTCAATTAACCAGGAAGATTCCCATTTAAACCGACGGTTTATATAATGTTTAACTATTCATCAAAAATTAGAAGCGGAATGAAGCTCATAAACCATTGAATGTTTGCCGGAGGGCTGAAGGCATTATGTCCCTTAAAGACAACAACATTTTACACAGCAAACCTTATTATTACAATTATAGTAATTAAATATAGGAAATATAATTCTAACACGACCCTCATTTTTCCCCATTGAACATAGAAGAACCGAAAGTGTGTGTTATTATGCAATAAAATCACAAAAAAGCTGTGATCATAAACTTTCTCCTTACAACATATTTAGATTTATATCTGATTGGGCTGGCATACACCATTAATCAACACTAAAAAATTATATTCCCTTTGGTAGATTCCGTATGTTGAATCGATATTATATCATGTTATACAATTCAAATTTGCTATTTAAAAAGATCTAAAAATCTAATGGTTTCTGGGGCATAATGGGCCTTCAAATAACTAATTTGACGACTTGACGACATTTCTTTGTTCTGTCCGTACTGTATTTTAATACAGCACAAGGTAAACGTCCAATAGTAATGTGTAAAGCCAATATTTATCGTTTAACGCATTAATATTTGACAGGGTACACTCTAATGTCGTGAGAGAAACTTGTATGATCACAGAACTTTAGATAGAGAGATAGTTCAACTTTTCAAATAAATGTAATGGAGACAAACATCATCTATTCAATACAAAAGCGGGTATATTTTACTACCTATAATTGAAAACCTATAATTGAAAAAAAAATCATTTTATTGCGTATCATATGAAACTAACACTCATGATCATTTCAACATTTAAATCCGTGATAGCTATGTACAACAATCTCAATTGCAAAAGAATCCATTTATTACAAATTTAAAAACTTTTGGGTCAATTTAAAAAATATCCAAATGTAAATTGATGCAAATTGTATGCGTAAAACACTTTGTGTAACTATTATAATTTATGTTATCAATGTATACACGACTAAACTATTTTAACAAAGACAAAGCAACCTCATGGTGTCTTATTATTTAGATATTTGATATTTAATGTTTTATACAAAAGTCAAAGACAAGCCAACCTCTTTAAATAAACGCATGGTGTGTTATTATTTAGATATTTTATATTTAATGTTTTATACAAAAGTCATAGTCAAATAAAGCCATGTAATTTACAGACATAAAATAAACATTCTTTATCTCCATAAACCCAGTATTATGAGATTAGCAGTTTAGATTTAAGTAAGTCCTACTGTCATCGGGCACTACCGTAAACAATCAGTTATTTTTAGAACGTTATTTTTCACAATTTTCAGTATTAAATAATTTTTACCTGCTTATAACCGGAATTTAGTGATAAATGTTGAGTGATCGTATATAATCAATTGTCCGCGATTTTGAAAAAAAAGCATTCCGAAAATAACCGATTTCCTACGATTTTGGCCGATGTTAGATTTTTTGGCAGAAATGCATTACAGTGCGACAACCTAAAGATAAACATTGTTTGTACATTTGTAAATTCAAGGTATGTTTTATTAAATTAAAAAGTTTGGCGACTGTATCTGTTTATTTTCCTCGGTTCATAAAAAATTTGTTGATATGAATCGTGATGATGTCTTCAAATTAAAAAGTTTACTTTTATAAACATGACAATGCAACATTGGCGCCCACATAAATGTTTTGATTTAAATCAATGTTGAATTAAATTTAACGGAAACTAAAGGTGAAAATAAGGAAAACGTCAGCTGATATTTAAATGACATAATTTTGAAAAACGGCGTCATTTGTTAAATAAAAATGGTAAAACAAACATGCATTGAACAGCAGTAGTCAGAAGCAAAAGAGTAACCATGTCTCTCGTTAAAAAAGAAGCAACAAAAATGCCAATAAAATTGCGAAAATCCTTAACCTATATGCGTGAAGATTGAATAAACAAAGGGCAACGAATCGGCAAACAAATCATTCATTTTCATCTCGCGACAGCGACCACGATGTCATAGATATGAAAGGGCGAGGTGGAATGTGGTAAATAGTTTTGTTACATCAATTGCAAAAGCGCTACAGGACAATCGACAGTATTAATAGATGGCGAGGTAAAGATATATTTAATATTTGCATCGGGTTTTACAAATTCAATTCTGATCATACAATAGAATTTAAATTAAATATGTATTTAACTTTATTCATCTGGATATATGCATTTTCCAATAAATTTATATAACAGAAAAAAAATTAATTTCCCCTTTTTATTTCATAAATTTCTTAGAGAGGTTTATCTTCAATTAATAAATAATGTTTTACTGTAGTCGTATTATTTTAAGCTCGAACGATGACGCTTGTAAATTGAACTACATAATTCTTATTTGTAAGAATATTTATACAAAAAAATGTAGATAATTTCGGTGATTATATAGAGAACATGTCTTGTAAAATCTTGTTTGAAATTTAAGATGTGACCAGTAGAACCACAGTGCACGAATTTGTTAATAACCTCGTAAATACATGTATTAAACATACAACATAATGTATATACACAATTAAAGAAAGTTTGTATAATGATGACTAATATGATACAATTCATAAAAATGAAATTATTGCAAAAATAGCATGATAAAAATAATGATTAACTTCTGAACTAAAACCTTGACAGTTTTTTTTTTGTCGAAAACAGTTGACTTTCTGTAAAATAGGTAAGAACTGAGGTAGGACGTACATCGGCCATTTAAAAATTGCAAACTGAAACAAGGGAATTTCGTTGGCTGTTCTTAAATTAAAAAACTAATCTAAAGGATCTTTCTGAAAAATATACACGTCTAAATATTTAAATAATCTAAAGGAGTTTCAAAAACAAAGTTTGTAGTAAATATTCTCAGATATTTGAGACCAGTGATTAGTGCTTCCCGTCATTAAACATTTTACAATGGTTAACATTGCTTTTTAAATTTCATTGATTTTATATTGTACAGATTAATAAACATAAAAAATAGCTGTGATATAAATTACATGTAATATTGTTTGCCTAAAATTACGAAACTACTAGTAACGCTCACGATCACGATCCTGGAAGCTCAAAGCATGACAATTCTGAAAGACAACACATAAAACTCTCTGGCGTTCTCAATAGATTTTGTTCAGTGTTCATTATATCATATTATCGATATGTTCACCTGATTTGAATTTCATAATTTTCATGCCTGTTTCTTGACGAACATTATAATGAAGCTTATATAAATGTGTACATGAATAAGTCAGTGAAAGATACAATTACCGACATTTAGAAATTCCCTAAATCAAACCCAAAATGCTATATCAATTATGACAATAGTATTTTCAGCAACTGAGAATTAAGACGCTTAATAAATGTCATTATTAAACAAGCGCTGAGCTAGCATTTCTTTTTGTGTTAATAAATTTAATTATTCTTAAAACATTTTTTTCTGGCAAGAATGTCGTACAATAGCTGTGGTCTTTATTTTCTTTGATTTTCAAGATTGACAAATATTATTGAACTATTAAACCTTAGATAAGGACAATAAAAGCAAAAGGTAAAACAATGTAATGAAATAAGATCCTGTAACTCAAATTTTGTCATGGTTTCATATCATAAATATAATTCTAAACTGAAGATTTATCAATTATGTAAGTTCCTAAAAGCTTAATTTGTAAAGATATTACCGAATTTACATTTCATGTAAATAAAGTGAGGTAATAAGAAATTTATTTTCGATAAGTCTAAGCTAATTTTTTAGTAAGAAATGAATGCATGAATTTTTATGCATTTATTTTAATGATTACTTATAATGCGTTTAAACATTTGCAGAACATATTTAACATCTTATTGGATGTTTGGAAATCGTTTTAGAAGAATAATTTATATACTTAATAAAATTTCAATTAAGTGTTGTTAGATCAATTAAGTGTCGGATACGTCAAACGGTGCACATTTTGACATTTTGTGTGTGCTTCCATCCAAGATGACGGAACAAAGATCAACAAGGGTATTTGTCATTTTGCAACCAAAGTTTATCGACAAAAGTAATTTATGAAAAACAAATTTTGCATATATTGTAAAATATAAATTCACTTTAGGAAGAACATGTTCATCACATATATATGAATACTTTAATAAAATCATTGGAAATAAACCAATTTGTAATTCGAACCTTGGGGCGTGGTAAATATTTGAGTCATACAATTCCTTTTGTTGACAAAAACAGACTTCTAAATTCTAAATTTTGCCAGCTCATGTTAAATGTTGAATTCTGCTTAAGCCGGTGCTAGGGGGCGTGGACGGTTGTTTGCACTTGACAGTACCGTCCATGAACAGGCTCAATCAAACCGAGCCTGCAACATTTTCAATTTTGCCGTGTTGGGCTTTCTTTAGGGATTCTAATTTCTCTCTATTTCGTCATATGAGAAAGTATTCTCCGGTGCATCGGTCGAATGCCAAATGTTACTGTCTTTGAAGTAACGGTAGTGTTAGCTGCTAAGGGAACGTAAGTGAAAAATAATGGGAAATAAGAAATGATAGCTCTCCTCCGAGATTCTTTGAGGAAATAAAATGAAACTGGTTTACTTGAATATGTTAGTTCTTAGTTTTCCATGCAAAGTCATATAGAAATGTTAACATAGCCTGCATGACAATGATGTAATAATTTCTTGTAGGATTATTAATTTTGAGAAATGGAACACTTTTAGATGTATGTGTTTCTAAACAAACCTGTCGTGTTTCGGTTAGTGAACACAATTTCTAACACCAACATCTACTTAGTCGGTTAAGCAATTATTTTATAAAATAATAAAATACTTGATTAATATGCAAAAATATTTCAAAATGGCAAGAACTATCATTATATATTAGTCACTTTCCTTTTTAGTTTTAAACTTGCCTATAGTTTGACATTTGTTAAAAATTATAGCCGGATTCGCCGCAGATACAATCGATTTGACATAAGAACAAGAAAATTTGCTATATCTCAGTTGCCCAATATTAAATATGTTCAATGGGAGGATTAAAACACCACTTAAGTTATGGTTTCCAAGGAAACTTAAAAGAAAAACCTAATGCTACAAGCTGAAAGTGAATGGAAAAAGTCCAGTTTTTAAAAGTGTAAATGAAATCATGGGTAACTAGCTTGTTGAAAATTATAAATAATGCATGTAATTGTGTTGCTTCCTTTAATGGAACTGAGTATGTTACTAATACTATTTACGTGCACTTCTGCAACCAAACGCTGATTTTGAAGAAGTTGTTTCTAATGTCAAGAAACCGGAAACCCCTTGTTTCTTGTCAAAAAATGATGGCATTTGACACAGAGAATAATTTTGTTCACAGTTAACGTCTTCTATATAATTATTTCGTAGACTGACTGAAAATGACGATGTAAAAGATAAATATTAAAATGCTATGAAAACAATAGAAGATGTTGAAAACGTTTTTGTCAAATTATCCGTTGGAAAATGTGCTGATTTTGATCTAAATGCCAAACTATTTAAATATACACTAGGTATAAGTTATTCACAATATTATTAAATAGAAAAAAAATGGGACAAGAAAAGAGAAGAAAATTGAAAATGCTGCAGGTCTGATCTCATGAACGGCATCGTAAAGTGCCCCCCCCCCCCCATCCGCAAGAACTGGCTTAAGCAGTCTTCAACATTTAACATTAAATGGTGAACTTTGAATTTTAAAACATCCGGATTGGTGTTAATACGGCGGTCATCATGGAACCTTCAATGTATCATGACAAGCGGTGTAAGGTCCCCAATTAAAATAATGTGTGTGCCCTAAACATGCATTTGTGTAAATGTGCTGAAAATAATGATAAAAAGATGAGGCCCTATTGGAGTTTCGACAAGGTTATTCCACAATTAAAAATGTCTTTTGTCTACAGTATGCAGTCATAGTGGGTAAACGGTTATTTTCTTAGATCTTTTGCTAGTATGAATACATGTCTACAGGCTTGTGTAAAAACATTATCCAGAAGGACCAGAACGGTTAAAAGTTACTTCCCCTGTAGTATTGGTACCAGACAGGATGACGTCAGTAGCCCCATGATATTTTCTCTATTCATTGATCAGAAAGTTGACGAGAAAAATGAAAGCTCTTCTTCCGATTGTCTTGGAGGAAAAGAAAAAAGCGGGCATTTTTTAAAACCAGTATATAGAGGCATAATTTATCATCGAAAAAAATGTGGATCTTTTGTTGCCTTACAAGGGATAGCATTTGTTTATTAAACCAAATATAATGTACACGTTTTTTGAATGAATGAGTTTTACAAACTGCCATTATCTTTTTATTACATTTTTTCATATCTATGTTTATTTGTTTACATTGCTGACAAAAAAGATTTTGCATCGTTGTAATGATCTCGGATTATTGATGAACTGTTCTGATCAACTTTCTTTGATAAAACTATTTCAATTAAATTCTATTATTATTTTTTCCTTCTCTCCCTGATGCAAACAAAAGTTATATAATACAGTAATTTGTAAAAAATGCCGTAAATATCAATTCATTTAATGTAAGAATCAAAATAAATTAATAACAAGGTTAACCATCTATTGTTTAAAGGTTTTGTTATCTCCCTTTTTCATTAGTGTAAAATACACGATTTTGAATGTATAGATTTTATAGCAAAAAATGGTTTATCAACAAATGCTAGGTTCTTTTGTTTTAAGGCCAAAAAAAAGTATATTTGTTTCCCCTTCCGACCCGACGAAAACGACGTGATCCAGAAAATTGCAATTGTATGTCAGTTTCAAGTCTAAATTTGTTAAGTTTTTATTGGGGTATGAAATGTTTTGAGTTCGAAAGAGTTCTTTCAAGTTTCCATTTAGCGAAAGGTCCTCCTGGGTTCCTTGCCACTGGTTCTTGTTGCTAGGTCTTGTGGGGGTTGCGTTCATTGAACGCCGTCTTTTTTTCTCTTGTTGATCTTGTTTATCATATTTTAACTCACGTGTATGAATATATGCATGTGTTATTCTCGTTGAATTGTTTTCTATGTGACGAAAACAGTCTGCTAAACCTCTTTTCATTGGTCAGTAAAATTGGTTAACCAATGAAACGCGACGAAACAAACTACCGCGAGTGCTGCAGGTGGACTACAGGATTGGATGTCAATAAACATCAATTAAAAATGTTATTTCGATAAGAACAAATTCCGAATATACAGAGATTGGGGATGATTTAGTTGGTAGGTCTTGTTCACGATCGTGTGTGATATATCATTGATTTTCGAAGCATATCGCTAATTAATGTTGATACATTTTGAATGTTTTGTTTACAAACTACTTTTCACCGATAATTGTTGATAGATAAATGAGTTTTTTTAAACATGTTCATAAGACGTTCTATGTCCCGTGATTCTACTTTTAAAGAATTTGAAAAAAAATGATTAATTCTCGTTATGCATGCAAGTTGTATTTTCACTTCAAGTATAAATTCAAATGCAGGCAGAATATAAGTATATTTGGTAAATTGTTTGCGTACTTGGAATTTTAGTGAAACCCCACTTTGATTGCAGGTTGTTCCAAGAGAGGCCCGAAAATTTCACCCTTCACATAATGATATTAACCTAGTTTATTATAGGTCCTGCGTTGAAAGAACCAAATTGATATGACTTTTATTTTATAGGTGTGAGTGGAAATGATTAAAAATATTGAATACTTATCATACATTCAAATGAACATTGATATGTGAGAGATTTGCTTAATTGTGAAATATTTCAGCAGGATCTTTGAGCACTGTCACCTGATGCCACCAAGAAAAACTTCATGAAGATATGCAGAAACCAATGCAAATTGTTGTGAAAATCATTACCAAAATTGAAAATAATTATGGCTTTATCAGTGCCAAATTATTATTTAATAGTGTATTTCTGTGGAATATTTGTAAAATATTTATGATGTTTGTAAATAAAAGTAGTCTTTATCATGCTTTTATGGTTGAAAATAGCATCAATTTCCCATATATAAGTTATACCCAAATCCAATTTCCAAAGACTTGTCCCTATTTACTCTGGTTGTCACTTGCCTCTAAATATAGAGGCTATTTGTTTGTTTTGCATGTAAGTTTGAAATATAATTTCACTGGGTGAACACCAGATGCAATATTTTCACCAGTGGCGCAGCCACGAGTAAAAATTATAATAGCTGATGTTCACGAATGAAATATATTTCAATCTTATATGTAAAACAAATAAATTTTCTGTTTATTTCGTGTTTTTTAAGTGATTTTAAGTATTTCTTTACTGATTTTGTCGCGTAACGTCTCGCATTTTCTTTTGTGAAGTCATCACATCGTGACGTCACATTTTCAATTTACGTATGACAGCATTTATGTCTGCCCGTTATTCTATTTAGTTATGATTTTCTTTTCATCCGACTACAGTAAAAAAATTTATTTTATAAATTTCACTAGTGGTTTATCAGAATATAATCATCTGATATATTACAATAAAACACTGGAAAGCATGAAATAAATCTTTGTAAATCATGGCTACATGGACATTTCATTACACATACATAAAAGATAAGTTTCTGTATTAAATATTTGAAGCAATATTGAAATATGATATCGTGTAAACTGAAAATAAAAAGGAAATGATTAAAGCAATTTAAAGTTAATTCTATTTCTGTCAATATTTAGGACTATAAAATGTTCTAAAGGAATAGTTACATATTTTCAATTTAGAGAAAAAATAATTGAGAAAATTTTTTTAACTACCTTCCTACCCAACTTTATTCGCATAGGTCGAGAAGGGAAAACAAACATTATTTATTTTTTGCATAATTCTTAATGTTTGGTACGCCAATTGTATTGCATTCAAAAAGGATGACAAACTGAAAAATGTATGAACAATATATTACAGGCGACGATAATTGAATAGCGATATAATACAGGCGTCGAGAGTTAAAAGTTATTTTGATTTTGAAAAGATAAAGCGATCATATTTGAAATTCGAGTAACCCTAATGTGCTTTAATGTTTTGAATCCAGGCAAAACATATATTATAAAGATAAA
Source organism: Ruditapes philippinarum (assembly GCF_026571515.1). Classification (NCBI taxonomy): domain Eukaryota; kingdom Metazoa; phylum Mollusca; class Bivalvia; order Venerida; family Veneridae; genus Ruditapes; species Ruditapes philippinarum. The sequence goes on from NW_026857354.1 coordinate 44,092, forward strand.
ATTGTATAGAAATGTTAGTAATGCTTGCATAATAATTACAGCACTTTTCTCGTAGCTAAGAAAAAATACCTTTTTTTGTAAGCATAGAAATTAAAGTAAAAGCATGTTAATATTGATGTGTCTTCAAATAAGGTTGTAAGTCAATGTCATCACAATTACTTCTATCAGTAGTTTTAACAACTTTAAATATCTCTATTTCATACGAAAACGAGTAAGTGAGAATAGTCAAGTATTCGTTTCCCTTTTTACTTTAAAAGCTCAATAGATAAAATAACGAAACACTTACTTATATCTTAAAATAAAATATATCGTTTGATGTATTTCAATGAAAATTATTGAACGATAAAAATCTAAACTTGTGATTTGAAATATGACAAACATAGGTCGTCATTCCTTTTTGTCGTGTTGTGTTTATTTTTAACTTTTTCAACTGTTAATCTTTATTTACATTAATGAATGAGAACGGGAAAAATTTCACGCCTCAACCGCTGGGAAAGCAGCACAAAACAAAAAAAGACAAAACAAAAAAAAAACTTTAATTCGGTAATTTATTTCTTACATTTGGATCTTCTAAAGGAAATTACTAATTCTCTCGTAGTACACGGTGGTTATGTCTGCACAAGTTCGATAGCTATATATAGATGACCTTAACATTGTGAAAGTCCGAAAATCTATTTATAGAAGAAGTTTTAGTTTTTAGTCTGACACTGTTTTAGAAAAGATATTTTTAAAATAACTAGTCAGGCTAAATAAAATTCAAAAATAATCATTTTGCTCAGAGAAAAATTATATTCACAGATTAAATATAGCACAGCTAGATGTTAACTTGTGTAAGGAAAAATAATGCGTATTCTTCTTTCGCCATATGAGTGTATTCGATGTGTCTCCCTTTATTATATCATGATATCATATGACATGAAACATGTAACGGACATTTTGAAAAATAAAGTTGATGGAAAGTTTTGTGTAGACTTATTTACATATGCATTGTTATATTTCTTACTATGATTAGTTGTTGGTATTTGTAGAAAAACAGTAGAAAAACAGTAGCATTGTAGGTAAAAAGGAACATACTCTGATATTTTATAACCATCTTTTAAAACTGACTTGTAGCCATATGCTACCTCTGACTGCACCTCTTCATCCTCTGATTGGCGATTCTGTTTACGTCTCTTCCTATCGTTTTAGAAAATTTCTATCACTAGATCTGCAAGAAACGCCGCAGATCTCATTTCTGACACCAAAAAAGTGTAGTGCTCCGGTGAACGCCACGAAATATCACGTAATAAAATGATGAGTCAATCGACGTTCAGACGGACATATGACTGATCACAATATTAATGAACTAAGGCCGGACTTCGAAAATAATTTCTTAAGGATATTAGCAGAATTGGGAGATCACCTTTAATAAACTATAAGTGTAAAATGATTACTAAAATTTAGTTCAATTTAAAACAAATGGATTTATTTTGATAAATTCCCTTAACAATAAATAATGTCAGGATTGAAATTTTCAAATATCAAAAAAAATGTAATGAGATAATGGCACAAAGAAGAGCAAAAGAGTTTAAAGTATGTCAGTGCTTACACATTCAATAGTCATTTAAATATTACAGAGTCAACAAAACTTCCCACTTTAAGTTCATATTAAAAGTATTAAAAGCGCAATGCAAACAACTATCGTTAAAATCTCTCAAATAACTACTTGAATAATATTTACTAACCTAGAATTAAATGTCCGAAAATAAATTCAGTTAGAAAATGAAGATACAAAATCTTTGTTTACCAAAATCCAAAGAAAATCAAAATCCTCGTAATTCTGATATACTCGCCATAAAAACCGGCAATCTAACAAAAAAGTGCCGGAAAACTATGGAACGCCGTGACTGTCTTATTAGACGCTGGGCTAGCATAACCCCCCCCCCCCCTTACCCCCCCCTGGGTATTTTTGTACACCTATATAGTATTGAAGCTTAGGGTATGTGCTATCGATTGGCACTTGTTGTTTAGCTGAAACGTTTACCATGAATCCAATAGAACAAGTTGATTATCTTCCCTTGAATCATATTTTTTCTATATAAGTTTTATAAGATTTCTTCAGATATCTTCTCTATGACAGAGTAAATTTGTGATCTAAACATTATTTTGAGTTGTAAATATATGTTTTATGTTTTAAACAAAAGGTTTTAAGTTTGAACATAAAAATAACATACTTAATGGTGTCCGCCATTTTTAAATGGCCGCCAATTATTGAAACAGATAAACAATTCATAACAATATTTAATGTGTTTAAACCCATTTATACATAGTTTGATGTAATTATTAATTATATATGATATGCTTAGTGAAACAAACTCTATTCTAGGTAGAATTTTAAATGTTGTGCTCTTGAATAATTATTTTTTAATTTTATAGAAATATGAACCATAAATATTTGGGGTCGATTTGAGCTGCCTTTAAATTTTGAGAAGATACTTTTAATTGAATTTCATGCGAGTATTTACTTTTTTGTCCTCTCTAGAAACTTAATATACTCTCACTTATATGAAAAACAATTTGAAAAGTTGGTAGTTGACTTCTCCGTTCCGTTCTATGACTATAATGAATTGTAAGACTAAGAGCTTACCCGCACCACAATGACTATTTGACAGAGGCTGCTCGTTGAGTTCCACCAAAGGAAACTATTCTTACTCTTATTTTATTTAAAATGACTTAAGTCTTTTGTTGGTAGTTTTTTATTATTATTAGAATAATAATTGAGATTTATATATTACATTTCATTATCATTGTTACTCCTCTTTAAAAAACATTATAAAGTTACTTCCCCTATTTTCATTGCGCCATTAGCAAAAAAAGCAGATAACAGTATGCTTTAGTAATAGTGTGCTTTTCCCTAAAAAATCAATTGTTTTAGAGTGATTTTGTTGAATAAATCTTATTGAAATGCAACACAGCATATGACAGCATACGACACAGATGAATCATTTCGGACATTGTCAGGCATACTCCTCTAAGATTTTGGAATTGGAAACTGTGTAACAGTACTCTTGATCGGGACATTGTTCTCCCTGATGCAATTTCTGTAAAAGCAATTTGAAAACAAATTTGTGCTGGGACCATTTCCATCTAATCCATCTAAATAACAACCCATACTGCACACAGAATTGTATTTCAAGAAAGAGAACAGCCGTAAGATGATGATGATGATGATGATGATGACACTAAAAGAGAACAAACTAATCCACTAATATAACAAATATACAGGCGACTAAGGCATGCACTGTTAAATACAATCCTGAAGAATTGGCTGAATGCTTAATTACTGGGAAATAAGAACCATTTATCAATACTTATAAGTTTCGACAAAAGGAAATGTTTCGGGTTTTGCTGTTTCATCTGACTTTCTCTGGTTCATGTGTACATGACAAGCAGATTGTTTTCTAAGTTGGGCTGGCTGGCTGGATCTCTCTCTAACCTCTTGAGTTGCAAGATCAAACATCCTCATACAGAAGAGTACATGTCTACCATTGACTTTAATTGCCCAAAGTACAAAAAATGCAACTGTTTAAGAAAATTGTAGAAATTTTCAAAAGTGTTTCAAGAGCTGTAAAACCAACAATACACATTTGTGACCTTTGATTTGGCTGCTGCTAAAAGGCATATTCTACAGTATGGAAAATCGATTAAGTACAGTGATACTATCATACATGTAGGGGCTTTTCGTTTGCTAGGTTCATACCTAGGGGCGATTGGCAAACGGCTTCGTTGAAGTGGTTTCTCAGAAATCCTGATAGAGAAGAGTGAATGTGTTAATGTGTTTACATTTGAAGCTCTCGAAAGATTGCTTTTTGAAGATTTTGTAGCACTAGTTATCCAAATCCACAACTCTAGTGCATTGGAAGATATCAACCAAACGTTAAATGTGCTAGCTGGGTATCAAGAGTTCAAAGAAGACGTCGGAAAAGGTCACCTAGGGAAGACAGCACAGATTTGAAGGGATTTATTGTTAAGATTTGGCTGCTTCTTCGTTTTATGAGAGCAACGAAGGAAAATGATCTTGACCTATACATATCAACATTATAAAATAATTTTTATGCTACAATAATTCTTTGCATATGATCATCAAAACTATACAAAATATCTATTTGTATATGTTCTTATGTTGATAAATTGATTCAACACACCGGATCAAGAAAGCTTCTTCAAAATAACGGTTTCAGCAGATCCAATGTGCCTGGCTCTGTAATATGCTGTTAATATAACTATTGAGCAAATAATAAACAGATGTGCAAAGTCTCGTTGAGGCATAATAGGATTCAGCAGAAACTTTGCTGCCTACAACAGATGGAGTCAAACATGACACTCGAGATCAAGCTAAGTTGAGGCTACATTCCGCATGGCCGGCATATCAGCGGATTCTTCTACACACATTGATACACAACCAGCAAATATAGTTGCATTTGAAAAAAAAATGTCACGAAACTCAAAAAATCAATAACTTTAACTTTATGAATCCATTTGCAAAAACAGATAATTGGGATGTGTTTATTAGTTTAAGTTTAGGGGCTCCTGCACCAGAGGAGATCGAAAAGAGTCTGTTTGATGCCTAAACCGAAATCGACTTGAAGCACACAAAAAAGCTCGCCCAAGAAAACGTCTGGTTAATTTAAAATTGTAAGTTTTTATGCTCCACTGAAGGAGCAATACTGAAAAACATTTGCCGATACAAAGAAAGTTAAGAACGTGACAAACTGAGAAACAATCTTGTTGAGGTTTAGGCAGCTGGCAATGTCTTCGGTCAGCTTATCATGTTATCAGAAGAAAATGACATTATCCTTGAAAAGACCCTTACGTACCCGCTTGGACCAGTGCCTTGGTCTCTAGCTATAGCAGATAACTACCAACAAAGACTGCCAAGGCAAAACTAATGCATGATCTCAAAGGTGATTATTACAATGAACAGAGGCCAGGTAAAAAAACATAAGATTGATATTAGAGGAATTGTTCTAAAGATAAATATGCAGGGAAATTTGGACAGAAGGAGAATCTTGTACTTGTGAAGAGACATGTGTATGCCTCCAATGTTAAAGATGGAAAAAGAGAAGTACATTGTAATACCAATTCCAGATCTATATATGTCTCAGGAGGAAGCCGATACCAGAATTATGCTAAATATATTACATGCGGCTGAAAAATGATGACAAGGCAATACGATATCCTGATAATAATGTTATTTTACTTCTAACGTAAGCACAGTCTATCAACAGATTAATACTATTTGACACTGGTGTGGCTAATAATAATAATAGAAGACTGTTGAAAGTAAATAAAAATCATTGTTAGACAAGGAGAAGATCTTTGCAAAGCATTGATTGGGCTACATAGTTTCACCGGATGTGAAACCACCAGCCCTTTTTCATGAGGGGGAAATTAAAGCCGTAAACATTGTTTTTATATACATCCTGAATACACTTATAACAAGTCTTCAAGAGAATGGGCAAGAATGTTGATATGCAAGAAGGAGATTTCTAAAATTCTAGAACAGTTTGTTTTGCAATTTTATTAAAAGGAAGACAAATAAAGTGAACATAAATAAGTTTGCGGCGTTGACAAATTTTCAGACAATTTTTTTAGACCCAAATGCAGACATACTTACAATTACCTATGTTATTGACTTGTGTTCAATACCACCATACTTTTCCACATTAAAGAATGCATATTTTTAGATCAAATTTACCAAGTATATGTGGTGGTGAATGCCTTTTGTCAATTCCCAACTATTCCAAGTTCCTGATAGATATGGGTCGAAATACTGGTACAACCGGATGTCTCACATATACATTTTACCTGGACAGAGGAAAAATATACTATCACCAGGATTAATTGAAGTCATAGGTAATAAAAAATGCTAGTGAAGTGTTAGAAGATGGTTTAAAATGAAGAAGGTGATCTAGAGGGGAAATTGAGATGGAAATTATATTGATGTAATTTTATTTTCGAAGAAGATTTCGAGTAATAATTAAATATGTGAACTAAAAAGCCTGTTATTGGCAAAAATTGGAAGGGGGGGGGGGGTAATTTATATTCTTTAAATAGCATTTATCATTAACCCCCAAATTGAACAACAAAAAGTCTATTTAACTTCTATAACATTTATACAAACAACTTTTATGATTAAGTGATGTTTTGCTTTTTTTAAAACAAAACCACAAAATTTATATTAAAATGTTAATAAAATAAGAGGAAAATGGCGGCCATTTTGAATTTGGCGGCCATTTTGAAAAGTAATGACATCAATTAATTATGAAGTAAATCATTTTGGAGACCTTGTCTATGATCTAAAACAAAAACCGACTACATAACAATTCATTTGGTTAAAAAATTAATGGTTATTCTATTAGGCTGTTTATTAAAAAATTGTGACAGGGGCAGATAATTCACATTGGCTTGTGTCTTAATGGTAAACGTTTCAGTCAGACAACAACTTGCAAATGTCTTCCTATATGTTTATCTTTAAAACTACATGGGTCCCATAAAATACCCAGAGGGGGTAACCTTTTCCATTTCCAGCTCATACTCTATATGTGATCAATGCTTCTGCTATCTTGTGAAATGATGATATTAATTTGTCGTTTGAGCACGTTAACATGTGCAATTTACATCATGTCTTGTCCAAAGACCATGCTGACTTATTCAAACAACATGTTTGTCAAATTATCATTGTGACATGTGCAGATAACATGTTATCTGATACTTTGACATGTTAACTTGTTGTTTGCAAAAGTGATAATGATACTTTGACAAGATAACATGTTCTTTGCACATGTCATCACTAAAATTCGCCAAGTTAACATACTGTTCGCACATGTCATCATGGTATTTTGACAAGTTCACATGTCGTTTGCACAAGTCATCATGATAATTTGACAAGTTAACATGCTGTTTGCACATGTCATCATGAAATTTAGACAAGTTTACATGTCTTTTGCACATGTCATCACGATACTTTGACAAGTTAACATGCCGTTTGCACAAGTCATCATTATATTTTGACAAGTTAACATCGCGTTTGCACAAGTCATCATTATACTTTGACAAGTAAACATGTTGTTTGCACAAGTCATCACAATACTTTGACAAGTTACCATTTTGTCTGCACTTATCATCATGATAATTTGACAAGTTAACATGCTGTTTGGACAAGGCAACATGATCATTTGACAAGATATGATGTGAGTTGCACATGTAAACATGCCTAAACGACAAAATAATATCATCGTTTCACAAGATAGCAAAAACATTGATAACGTAAGGCAGTCACGGCGTTCCATAGAAAACCGTCAAATAAATCTACAGGATTCCCATACAAGTAAGGAAAATCCGTCATGAAATATTGCAGGTCCAAGAAAAACCGACATTAAATTATGACGGACAAAACTTTTAGTGATTATATTTAGACAAATATTACATTAATAACTTCATTGTAATTCTTTTACATTAATACATGCACAAAAGATCGAAAGTCATTATACATACATTTACTCCAATATAATCTACACTGAACCCTTATAAGATGCGATGACAGTTGAAATTTTAAAACGACACTCGGCCGAATAAAGTAAATATGGTTTACATGTAGAATTATGTGATTTCTAAGTTTTCAATACAAAAAATTACATGATGGTTATTTTTGTAGATTATAAAAAAGTACCCGTTTTGTTACATTGAAATTAAGTTATAGCATATTCATAGTGATGATTTTTCAAAGAGCAACAACATCTATTTAAGGTGTCCCTTTTACTTGTTTGACGTCTGACTTTATAAATTTTGTAACAATTTACAAATTAACTTAAAAATTAAAAAAAAAAACACTTTCCTCATTTCTGTACAATTTATTTTAACACTATCCTCTACATTTTATTTTATAGAGGCAAAATTATCCCTTTCATTTTATCATAGAGCAGTCCTTAAAATTCTATTAAAGAATGGTAGAACTATCCTTTACATTTTATTTTTGAATGGTTAGAACTGTCCTTTACATTTTATTTGAGAATGAACAATGAGATTCACCGATTTCAGTTTGTAATTTTAAAATGATCAATGAAAATTCTTCTTATATTCATTCCTTCCCTGGTAATTTTACAGGAAGTCAAACTAATAACAGGCCGACTTCGCCCGAAAAACAACAATTTACTGACTGTAAACTTGAGATGTCATCACCCATAACTCACAACGAGTAATGGCTGACAGATCAAAGTAAACAAAAGCGTATATAAGTAAAAGCACATTAAATAGGTAACAGCTGATGTCATGCAAAAATACTTGTTTAAATCAATAACATGTATCAAAATAAAGCTGACTATGTTGTGAAAACATATTACTTTTTAGACTTAATGACATCAGACATCTATAAAAAGACCTGTCAAATTACGGATGTTACAGAAAGGTCAACAAAACATCAATATTCCAGCTTAGGTATACATAATCAGCCCAAATGTTGGGCACTACAATAACGCTGGCTCAGCATTTCGAAGTTCCAACAGACATGCAAACACCCAGAATGAACACTTGAAATGATTCATATTAATTGATAATAATCAACATAAGTAGCACCTTAAAATGAAAAATATAAATACTGATTAGCACCTTAAAAATGTAAAAATGGAGAATCACCTTAAAAAATATAAAATATTGAGCAGCATCTTAAAAAATAAATGTCGAGTAGCACCTTGAAATAATTGATTAAACGTAGTTTAACAATGATATCTGAATTTTACTGCACATATTACAATGTATTAACAAAAGGTCATAGCACATTTACTAGGAAAACAGTACAATAAGATTAAACAAAATAAATATAATGAGTATCATATTAATCAGATGTTAAACAATTTAGAGATCAAAATGCTAGAAAATACTTTATTGTGTAAATACAGTACTGTAAATACTTATCTCGAATATAAAAATATGTTCAAGATATTAAATCCCTGTCAAAATAAGGGATATATTTTAAACTAATAAACTGACTAGACTAATGCACGAAATTATATACTAATACTATTAGATTATTGAATGAATGAAGACGTGTAATGATATCTTGATTTAAATAATAATTCTCTCAATGAATCAAAAAACGTATATTTGCAATAATATTATCACTTGTGTATTAAATTTCTGAATATATTTTACAACAAAATAATTTTTTAAAAAAGTTTCCACATTAAACAACAATTCAGCAATATAAAATACATTTTAAAATCTTCTATTACTACTTAGTCTGTTGGCTCCAAATTTTTTCAAGTCTCGATAGTCTTCTCTCGCCATTCCTGACCTGTTCCTTTCTCCTTCGACTCTCTCCTTCTGTGTTTATTTTCCCTTTCCTCTTTCGAAATCGTTGTTCTCCTTACCCTTACTGTCCGTCTCTCCTCGTTCGTTCCTCTTCCTACGTTCGTCTCGACATCGCTTCCTCCTTCATTAATTCATACTTCTTCAGTGTGTTGTAATGTACAAGGCGCTTCTTACCATCATCATCAATTTGAAGTATGAAATTAATTTCCGATATTTTTCTAATTATAACAAATTGCCAACCATAAACTATTTCAAACTTTTGAGCAATATCTATTTTTCTAGATTCTGCAAGACACCATACAAGATCTCCTACTCAGTAGTTATTATGAACCATCTTTATATCATAAATCTCCTTATTTCTTTATGCAGCCAGTGCAATGTGTTTCCTAGCAACTTCATTTGCATATTGCATCTTGTCTATAAGATTTTCAATATAATGACAATAGCTGGACACTTCTTCAATAGGTGTGTTTGTGAGGCTTCCAAATACTAATTCTGTTGGCATTCTTATTTCTCATCTTAAAGTTAATAAATTAGGTGTAAGCTTTGTTGTTCTGTGAGAGGTTGATTTTTATGATCCAGCGAGACAGCCTAAGTTCAAATCCCAGTCACGCTATTCACCACATATCATTTTCAAAAGCGTGGCATTAAATCGTTCACAAGTTCCGTTACGGCGCGGGTTCCAAGCAATGGTCATTGTTTCCCGTATGTCTAGCATTTTACAGAGTTCTTTCATAATTTCGATCTTGGTCTCTTGCACAAGGCTTCTTGCTGTATTCTTAGCTGGTCTTATTTCCATGATTTTCTCTTGACTACATTGCTCATCTGGAATTAAATAGCACAAATACTTTTCATCAAGTAACATATCTTGTGCACGCTTTTTGCATTTTTTACAAGGTAAACATTTAAGTGGTTCTAATGTGTTAAAATCTGGACAACTACAAGATCTGGGGTCAACACACCTTGAAAGAGCATCACAATGGCTTTGCTTGTGACCAGGTCTGTATTCAACCTCGAAATCATAATGCGATAAAATTTTACTCTAACTCTATTCACCATATATTTTCACAAAAGTATGCAACTTATAAAACAACGAGCACATACCAAGACAAATTGATTAGTACTTTTGATAATTAACCCTTACAGAGAACAATTTTCAAGGCTTATTTTGTACATAATCTGCGACTATTTACATCAATTGTTGGCGTCTTTGATTTGCAGCACCAACATGTAACTTGTATTCTTTACTTATTTATGTGACCTATTCATATTTGCACATGAAAACACTAGTACGGTCATAATTTTATGGAGGCTATTCGTTGCCAAAAATCTAGCCTTGTTGATCTGAGTTGAATAGTTTGTTTACGGACAAAGTACAATAGTATTTCTTTGTATGTAAACTCCAATGTAGCATTATTGGATTGTGTTTGCCGATTTAACATTGTAAAAATGTATTTCAACAAAAATACATTTATACATTTTGTTAAACGACAAAACAATAACTGTTTTTTTCTGATAGTAGCAATACCAAGTGTTCATCATAACATGCGGACCACCCATTGTTTATGAAACAGAAGTTACTTTCTTAGCCTAACATTGTCAAACCATCATGATTCGGATCAGCATAATCCAGCTTTACACGTTTTTTAATAGGAGATAAAATAAGCTCCGCCCATTTTCACGCCCACTACATCATCGTAAATAAACGTATTTATCCGCTCTTTTTCGGTATTTACCGTCAGCAACAAGAAGGAAACAAGAACACGCACCGGCGTAGTTTCTGTTTACCACACCTTTTAGGAGTTTAGTTATTCACCAAACATAATTCACGTGCATGATTGCCATTCTATGCCTTAATTCAATCAACATCAGCAGACTTTAAATGATTAATGGCATATAAGTTTTGAAACGTTGTAGATACCACATTTCCAAGAAAAAAAAACTAAAAATAAAATAAATAGATAAAAAGATAAAAAAAAAACCGCCAGGTTACTAACTGTATGGGGTTAAATATTTTTCAAGGAAGTAAAAGTTATTAATAAGACTATATTTAACGACAAATAAATTTTCCGGAGGGGATTCCAATTTGCATAGGAATAAGTAACATTGGCAGTTCAACTGCTACCTTACCACTTTCAAATTATCTAGTGATAGAGATTTTGATACGACTAAATACTAATACAGACCAAAATCTGACTGTTGTCTTTCTGACTGTTGTCTTTCCTACTAGTAGCATTTACTATTTCATTAAAAAAGTTAATTCTAGGGTATGACTTGACAAGAAAAAACTTTTAAAAATAATAAAATTAAAACCAAAGTTGTATGTACCTTTTCGTACATAACTTTTTATTTTCACCATACTGTCTAGATATATTTTCCCATTTTTACCATTTTGTTTCAATAATAATATTTAAATTAGTCCAAAGGTATGTATGCTGATTATCAATTGATGTATACCTTGTTTATTTTATCTCTAAGAAAAAACAATAATTAAGATCAACAAGGCAAAGGCAACGTTCACAGGACGCAGCCCCCGACACACCAAATTAGGGCACCTAGAGGGCACCCAATCAAAACCTGGAGTAGACATAAGGGCGGTGAAAGGAGCCATCAATTACACAACTTAATAAATATTCTGTGTAGTATTTCATGTACATGTTTGCTTTTGATCAGACAAATCTAGGTAACAGCTATTGACAGCATGTATACAAAGATTTTAGAGCTGTTATTGATTCAGTACGATGCATGAAAGAATACTTTAACCTACGTCATCTTACATATCTTTAACATTGAAAGGCTTAATCACATCCTATGACTCAAAATACCTCCCAATGGAGGTAAACAGAGATGCTAGGATACATTGAATATTTATTTCATCATTAAAATGGGACAATACACAAGTTTTTGCTTATACAACGGAATTATCGATAGTAAACGTTAAATAGTTCCGTGGTTATACACTTGGTAAAAAATTTGGGGTTTTCTACAACCCAATATAGTCCTCTAAAGAAAGAAGGCACAGACTTACTATTCAGTTCTCTTTATTCGTGTTGCAAAAAAATGACTTCCATGTATTGCATCATTCTTGTACTGTTTGCTGAATGTTAAAGACTACGTTCGAGTACTACCGTTGTAACGTTTGAAGGCGCATAAGCCTATGATGACAAAGTGTAGTTTGAGTCCTTATATATGGGAAACATTCCCTAATGTTAATTCACCAACTTAAGTTTTTGCATATTATTATGCTTATTATCAGTATAAACGTTGTTACATTGTTACATTATATCTTAACCAATTTTGCATAATTTGAATATTTTGTACTAGAATACGTTTGTGTAAAATTTGGGGATATTCAAAGCCAATTGTAATGCAGTTGATGTATGTGAAATTTGTAACAGTTTTATATAATTTGAAATATTTTTTGTACCACCAAGAGTTACCTCTCTATATATTCTGCTTTTGTGAAAATTGGCTCCGCCTATTATTTTCGTCTATTTCCGTGATAATCCCATATTTGAAAGTTGCAAAATCGTTTACAGATGTTAATCGCGTAAGAATGTAAAAGGAAAGTGTGGTGTTGTCAACCTGAGAGTGTCAATTGATGCAGTTACATTCTCAACGTCATGATGCACAGCATTAAACGTGTTGTGTACGTTCTATCGTTTACATTTCTACATGTCGCAAATTTAAAGTTAAACATTTCTAAATACAGTTTGCAATTTATCTAAGTGGCATGTTTTCAGCTTCCATTTTATCAAATCGAAGATAATCAAAATGCTTAATACCAGTGCAGATTGTAACTCTCAGATTGACAATTATATTTTTACTTATCTGCTTAGTGGAACCGAAATATGCATTGTCAAGTTTCAAAGGCTGGATATTTGGCAACGAATAGCCTCCATATAATTTTGGTTGTTTTGAAATTGTTAGAAAATTTATATATAGGTTAGATTTTACAGTTAAAGTTACAAAGCTATGCTACCGTCCCATATCTCATTTATAATTATTTATTTATCTTTATTAAAAGTAAATATTGATCACTCCTCTTACTATAGCCATTACATACTAAAAGGTCTTTGATCGAAATCTATTAAATCTATTCAAGAAAGTAAGAATTTATTGTTAAAATCTGGTATTTTAAACTTTGATTCCATAAACTTATATTAAGAAAAATTGTCTAAAAACAAAATAATTAAATTCTTCTAATATGCTGATAGCAAATTGTGCTTCAAAACGTAACAATATATATTTTCTTGTATCAATAAAAAGGGGGAATAACAAACTCATAACCGAGGGGTCAGAAATTAGAATATCTCTTTATATAGCCACTATGCACACGTAAAATATACAATACAGTGTACATGCCTAAGTTTTGAAAGTTTTTTTTTAAAACGTATGTATGTTTGATTAAAATGAAGTTTTATTAAAATCAAGTTTCATTGAAATCATATATTGTACGTGTAAGTTCCAGTCATGGTATAAATTCATATCGGTGCGTGTGTGAAAGCCTCATACATCAAGTAAAGTATTTCCCGATCAAGACAAAACTAAATCCTACTGCATAACATTTCATCTCATTCTGATATATGTGGTCAATTTTACCAATGTCTTTAGTTTACTTCAGTAGAAGTAGGTTTAATCTTCACGATGAAAAAAGGAAGAAATCACTTCACCCAGAGTATGGTTAAGAAAAGAGTGGAAGAGGGGCTAAATTGACGTGATTAAAACTAGAGTTAGTTTAGTGATTGGAAGAGGGGCTAAATTGGTGGAATTATCATTGAACAATTTTCTTAACAAAATAGGTATTTGTTGATCTAAATAATTGTGCTTACAACTGTAACGATATCTCCAAATTGTCTATTTGGTTTCAAATATAACAGTATTGATCAATTTATATTGATAAATTGCTTGTTCAAAAGACCCTAAAAAGTGCAGTAGATCGAAAATTAGGAAAATCAGTGTCTAAGAACTTAGCGGAGTTAAGTGTTTTATTTACACGTTCCAAACATTTCTTGAAAAATCACATTCCAACAAAGTTTCTCTGTGAGATTTGCATATACAACAAATACCGTTAGATACATTCATAAGCGACGTCTTAATTGTATTCTGTATAAATAACATTGTTTAAATATTTCGACCAAAATTGTTCTGCTTTGCATGAAGAAAAAGAATCATAAACTTGACACCATATTTTATTCCATTGGAAGTAGGTTTAATCTTCACGATGAAAAAAGGAAGAAATCACTTCACCCAGAGTATGGTTAAGAAAAGAGTGGAAGAGGGGCTAAATTGACGTGATTAAAACTAGTTAGTTTAGTGATTGGAAGAGGGGCTAAATTGGTGGAATTATCATTGAACAATTTTCTTAACAAAATAGGTATTTGTTGATCTAAATAATTGTGCTTACAACTGTAACGATATCTCCAAATTGTCTATTTGGTTTCAAATATAACAGTATTGATCAATTTATATTGATAAATTGCTTGTTCAAAAGACCCTAAAAAGTGCAGTAGATCGAAAATTAGGAAAATCAGTGTCCATTTACAACCATTGGGAACAATTCTACCCACAAAACTTGCCAGATAACAGGACGTAAAACATAATAATTTCATTCTTAAAATAAACAGTTTTTTTACATGTCAAATGAGAGTCTTATAGCGCATGCGTGAACTACTTCTGCTAAAACTTGCAATTTGCGATGCAGGACCACGGACAGCAAATTTATAGATATTACATGTTAATTACACAGGATATAAATAAATCATTTATGCAAACAAGTGATAGAGGTAATACTCTTATAATTTACAACGATAGATAATAATGACATTTCGTATTTTACTGTTCAAAGGTGCAAACTCTTGTAACCTCAAAATCGTACCGAGAAATTCTCGATACAAACAATTACAATTTAATTAAGTCGGACAATTATGATTTAGTTTCACGTAAAAATGCAGGTGTAAACAGTCTTTTCCCGGTAATATTTCTATATAAAGTTATGTAAACATGACATTACAGCATTATGAATCAGCGCTGTAATTATTAACAATAAATATATAAATAAAACAAACATGGTAATGCCAGGCATTACATTATGAATTAACTCATTTATATTTTCATCATCATGTCACAAACCATTTCAGCATTGTGTAACAAATCATTTCCATCAATGTGTCAAAAATTACTTCCATCCTTGTGTCACAGATCATGTTTATCATCATGTCCCAATTTTTTTAATAATCATTTCTCCTTTACATTCATCATCGCAAATGTTGGCATCTGACCAAAAAGTCTTCGGTTTTTTATCTTGATTTCATTATCATAATATTTATACTTGTCACTTTTTTCTTCATCATTATCATCATTAATATCATCATGTTAACAATATCATTTATCATAACTATAATGTAATCAATAATAGTGGAAGAAAACATCTTTTTCATTTCTTTTTCTTATCATGTACAATGTAGTTACCGCTTGAATATGATTCCACATCAAGTCTTCCAAAATTTATCATCATCATTTTTGAACATCATTATTCCCGTATATTCTTTTAAAAAATGCCCATTCACTTATAAATACATCCCAACTTTTTTGCCCAGAAAACTGAGCTTCCTCCAAAATGATAGCAGATTTTTTTTATAAATCCGGGGAACCAAGCACAAACTTTAACACAAGGTGGTGCATCCACTATAAGCAGTCAACATTTATTTTAAATTAATGATATTTATCTTTTGTGTACCATATATGATATGTTTCATATAACTATTGCAAACACACACAAACATTTCACTGCAACAATGGCAGCTCCTTTATAACTATAGCAAAAGTGTAATAATAAGAAGGCAGCAAATTTAGTTTCCATGGCAATTGTATACAATGTCATGACAACAATGTACACTTTACATCATTATATAATTATATTTTTTAGAGTTATAAAACATTTTTTTCAACCAAATCAATATACTTCAATTTGACATGTTTTTGACATGTTGCTCTGAATTAAGTGGTTATTTAAACTAAAGATTTAGACTTACCCTAGCTCTAACATTTAAAATAAAGTACATACTTTTGTATAATATGCAAACTCTTCTTAGTTTTAGCTCACCTGTCACAAATTGACATGGTGAGCTTTTCTGATCGCATTTCGTCCGGGTTCCGGCCGTCGTCAGTCCGTAAACTTTTACTTTAAACTACATCTCATAAACCGCTGAGCCATTTTTATCTAAACTTCACAGAAATATTCCTTTGGTAATAACCTTTAAAAATTGTTTAAAGAATTATATTCCATATATACTGCCATGGCAACCGCAAGTAAAAATTTAAAATATCTTCTTTTAAAAAACCCAAAGAGCTAGAGCTTAGATATTTGGCATGAATCATCTTCTATTAAAAGTCTACCAAGTTTGTTTAACTAAAAACGCTGGGACAAAATTGGCCCCGTCCCGGGGGTCATTGATTTTTCTCATATGTCCATCGTAAAAATATTTTTGAAAAAAAAAACACAAAGAGCTAGAGCTTAGATTTTAAGCATGAAACATCTTTTCGTGAGTTGCAACCAAGTTTTTTTTTTCAATTAAAAGTCCCTGGAGTCATTTATTTTCCTCTCTTTAAGGTTTAATGTTTGAAGTCAATATAAACATAAACATGCAGTTTGCTAAGTTGGTTACAGATCAGCAAAGATATATAAAGATTTTTTGGCAACGCATTGATACGCATTGAAATGCAATGTTATTTGTCCTTATTCATGTCCTATTCAAAATAAATGTAAATCAATTACTACTTTGTTCAGACCGTATTGTATTTTTAATTTATTATTTTAAAGGGAGTGTTTAATAACTTGCCTGGTCCTTGTTTTTGCTTTTTTGTGTGTTTTGTGTTTTTTGTTGTGTTTTCTTCTTTATTTGTTTTGTTGTGTGTGTGTGTGTTGTTGTTTTTTTTTTTGTTGTTGTTTGTTGTTACTGTTTTTGCTTTTTATTTTGTTGTTGTTGCTGTTATCTTTATATGCGTTTTTAATAAGTGTACGTACATTTAGCTTACATTCATATCTGATTTGCTTCATCGGATGAACGCACATGAAATAAAATTCAATATCTTCAAATTAAATTCAATAAAGGACAGATTTTTGTCTATATCTTCTATGTACAAAAAGATTTTCATTTAAGATATGAATACCAAATATATATTACTGCATGAACTATCAGTAAACATAAAAAGTATTATTTACATTGTACAAATTTTAGCTTATCTGGGCGTAATGTGCTCTGAGGTGAGCTTTGCTATCACTCTGCGTCCGTCGTGCCTGAGTGTTCCTGGTATGAAGCTCTTCAAAAATTGTGCAATGCATTCCATTTCATTGAGTACTTCGGAGCCAAAACATTGGGCATGAAACATCATCTTGTATGTCTCTAATTAAACCCCTAGAGAACATATTGACTCAGTCCTACGAGATCATTGTTTCCCTATATAGACATTGTGAAAGCTTATAATGCCTAAATAGTCTACAATAAAACCATGAAAGGTAAAACATGTGATATTGTAAGTAAAATAATATCAAGTGAACAAAATTGCATCACTGGCAGGGAAACACACTTGCTAATATTCTGACAAAGCTATTCTTATATTTAAAAAAAAAATCCGGATTTGCCGAAAATAATAAAATGGGTACAATCGATATAACATTAGAAGAACAAAAATTGTTAGACTTCAATTGCAACTATTACATATGTTCATGGGAGGATAAAATCGCTGAGAAAAATAATGGTTTCCATGGGAACTTCAAGATTAGGCTGATGCTACAAGCTGAAAGCGAATGGAAAAGTCAAATCTGAAATTTGCTATAAGCGCAATCTTTAAAAGTATAAATGATGTCAATCATGTGTAACTGACTTGTTAAAAATTATTGATCAGATATGTAATGTTATTACTTTCTTAAATGAAACTAAACGGAGTCGCTAAAGAACGCTCAAGACGGCAAAGTTCAAAGTACTGCAGGTCTGGTCTGAATGAACCTGTTTATGAACGGCACTGTAAAGTGCTAGCTACGCCAACCCCCCCCCCCCCCCCCCTCCCGAAGCCAAAGCGCTTCTTAAGCAGTATTCAACATTTAACAAAAACCGGTAAAATTTTGAATTTTGAAACATCCGATCCGCAGGTATGTTCAAACGACGGTTATCATTGAACCTCCAATGTGAAACGTACGTGCATTTCCATGACAAGCGGTCTATGGTCCCCAAGTAAAATAATGCGTGTGCCTAAACTTGCGTTTGTATAAATGGGCTTAAGATAATTAATAAAAAGGATTAGGCCATATCGTGGTTTGGCTGAGGTTATTCCCGCAATTTACAATGTCTTATAGTGAATTTCTACAGCATAATAAATTTATTATCACAAAATCAAACATTAATTGTACAGGACGTCTTTGTTATCTAATGATAATATTATTGATGTTCTGGTAACATTCTTTTCTCCACAAGGAACAATAATTCACTTTGTATGTATAATTCGGGCTTTCACCAAGCCATATACTATTACGTGACAGTACAGGCTTTATTCCTCCAATAACCTTATGTAGAATTTTTTCGGGCGTATAATGTTATACACCAGTCCTAGTCGTCCGCCTGTCTGTTAGCAGTTTTCGTGTTCAGCCTGTACCTTTTGAACCAGTGGAATGAAATTTAAACTACTTTGCAGAAATGTTAACCATAATAACGATACGCAGAGCAAAGGTTGGCCTTTCTCAGGTCAGGGTTACACTAAGTCAATTTTATCGACTTCAGAATTTCGTTTTCACTATGTATCTTTTGAACCGATAAATAGATAGAAATATTACTTATAATGAGACGATGTGCAGAACTCAGGTTCCAGTAACTGCATATGAAATGGAATTCTAAGCTATTTATTAAGTCTTTCTGTTAAATATTGTTGTATACCAGCAATACCATGCTTTTTAAACTCATCAACAAATAACTTTCCTTCTTCGGCAGGTACGTTGTTACACGCAAACGTTATGTTGCTAGTCATCCTTTAATTTGGTTTTAAATGGCACTGAGATATATAGCATTTACGACCCTGTTTATAGCAGTACAATCAGCTTCAGCAAAACTGGCTCGGTTCAAACATTTAAGCTGCATGGAATTTTTTATTAAAAACATACATCGCACCTTCAAGATTATTTGATATTCATAAGTGATTTCTTTTTCATTGGCATATATTAAATCATTCATCAAAAAGACATTATTTAACATTTATAATAAGAGTGAAATGTGTGATTTTATCGTAAGAGTCAATCTTTCGTAATTCTATATAGTATATCTTTACTTCATGCTGTGAATATCTCAATTAAGAAATGTCACTGGAAATGTTATTATACCAACCTAAAATATATTCAACTAAAACGATGTTTATCCAGTACATTTTTATAATATGTTACGGGTACGCTTACGAATATAAGGGACACAACCAATTGCTTGCTCTATAACTATATTTGTTATTAAGATTGATTCCCTTGACTTAGTTCAACTACATGCAATTGTTCAACTTTGTAAATTTACAAAATATTGTTGAAACTGAAAATATAACCCATGGAAAAGATTCAAACATACATACTTGTTTCATAAACCTATTATTATACCCCTGTTTTTTAGTGTAAACAATATTGACTTGACTTTACATACCTGACATATTTGGAAATGATGACAATTATCTAATTTTATTGTTATTGTTGTTTGGTGTTTTGTGTGTTTATTTATTTTGTTTTTTTATCTTTTCAGTACCACTTTCATATTAAAATTTTTATGTATATTAATTATATGCAGAAACATGATACCAGGAACAATGAATGTTTATAGAGCGTAAGAGAAAAACATTTAAAGGTCAATATTTGCTTTCAAATCATGACAGCACAAAAATCATTTTTCATGTTTAATCGACGAGTCACATTGCTCTATTGATGATTTACATTTACATGCAATAACTAAAGAAAACATTGATTTTATACGGCATGGAAGTAAAGTAAGAATGGTTTTTCATCCATTAAGAGGTACAACGTAGTGTAGAGTATATTTGCTCAGATAAGGAGTATCGGTCAATCATTTGCAACAGTGATCGGACGGAAGACGTATCAATGAGCAATAGTACGAAAATTGTTTTGCTAGAATTTATTTTTGTTTGACCTGATGTGTCATGTTTTAATGGATCTTAAGAATAATTGACGTATCCATGAACTATGTCAATTTTCTTTTTTCCTATTTACCAATGTTAAAATAAATAAAAATTCCTTTTCATAAATTTACTTATGCATGTTGATATTTATTTGTTATTTTCAGTATTTGGTTGAAAAGACATTTTTAAAAGATTCTAAGAATTCGTTTATAAATGTATTATTTTCGTTATGTCTATCATTTCATTCTGATGATCGGACATGAAATGTAGATTAATAAAAACGTCAATAAAACGAGTTCAAGAAATTGTCAAAAGCGAGTAAGCGAGCCAACGAATGTTTTGTTTAAACAATATTTATTTCAATTTGCACAACATAAACACATATAGTAAGCATATGCAAACACACTGATAGATTTCGTGTATTTAAAAAAAACAGTCAAACGTGACTTATGTAAATTCCTTTCCACACATAAGGTACTTGCAATTAAAACATATGCAAATATTAATAATACAGAAAACAGCAAATCAGATAAGTAATAAAAAATGTACGAAAGACCGGTAGGGCCATTTCAACTTCATGAATTACCGATTTCATTTTCATGAATTAACAATTTAAACTTCGTGAATTCCCGTTTTCAACACACGGAATTCACGAATTCACGATTTCAGCTTCGAGAATTCACGACTTCAACTTCACGAATTCACGATTTCAACTTCACGAATTCAACTTCGTGAATTCACGATTTCAACTTCACGAATTCACGATTTCAACTTCATGAATTCACGTTTTCAACTTCATGAATTAACGATTTCAACTTCATGAAGTTGAAATCGTGAAATCGTGAAGTTGAAATCATGAATTCATGAAGTTGAAATCGAGAATTCATGAAGTTGTAATCGGGAATTCATGAAGTTGAAATGTCCCCACCGGTCTTTCGTAAAAATGAATACATTTATAAAGACATTGCTACGGAGAGAAGAAAAATAAGAAAAATTCTGTTTCATGATTATTTTATGATATTAAAAGATTACTCCAAACAGTTTCTAGTGTATATAAAATATTGTTTTTAACTTATATTTATTTAAGTGAATTATTTACATAGTTTTATATAGAATGTTTCGGAGCAAAAGAAAACAAAATATTTATATTAAGTTTAGAGTTAGGTATATATGTCTGCACACAATATAATCGGGATATGGTGGACAAAAAAGTGGATATTAGTTGGTAAAACGTTTGGAAGCTGGGATAAACTGTTGATTTTTAAAAATGATTGTTTTTGTTCAGGTTAAAGCTCAGGCGCTCGTCTCAGTAAAAGAGATTGTTAAGTGTCAGGGGACATATCATGCAAAATATGACAATTAGATAAAGACAAACAAACGGTATTATTTACAAAACAAATCATATACATGAAAACATAACAATTTCAAGTTAACTAATTAAGCATGGATGTTTTAAAAATCTTCTTTTTTTGCTGAAAAAGCGTTTTGTTTATTGTGGAAGTTAAAAGAAATGTTAAGTGCTTTGTGCAAAACGTGTATTGTACAAGATGAGACTAGTTCATCATAACTTTTAAAATCAAGATATTTATTAATTCAACAAAAATGTAGAGACTGGAAAAATTATATTATTTGCAAGATAAGTCAAATACATCAGAACAAGAAATAACTAGTCTATCATTACCGTAAAGACGTTTAAGGCTTCATCGTCGTTAGAGTTAATATTTAATTCAAAATTATGTAATTCAGTGTCGACGAAGATAAAAGAAAACATTCATTGTCTGGTGCAGTTGAACATAAAAAACATTTAGGGCCTACTTTGTGGCTTCACATAAAGATAAGATAATTTACTAAATAGACGGTTCAACATTAAAGTGAAAGAAAACAGATCACCAAGGAAGAAAAGATAGGTCAAGATTGTGTATCGATGTGACTTTACTTTAGCGCTTTTTATTACTGACTTTGTATTAAAAAATGTATTTTGACGGAAATTCATAGATTATTTAATCAAAGAAATACTAAACACAAAACCTGTACTACTAAGTTCAAAAGATTTACTCTTTTCAAAACTATCCCACTTGTGTCACCATTGCTGTGGCGTTAGAAAGATATAATGTATAAATGTTTCTAAATATAGGTTCGGTATTCACCTTATTTCTTGTTATGTAATGTTCTTAAATAGTTTGTAAGGAGAAAGGTATGAAAAATTTCATGATGAAGGTAAATTCTAATCGTTAGGATGATACCACCTTTTGAATGCAGAGATAAATAAAACACAAATATTGATTCAGTTTCAATCGATCAATTTTTTAATGAACTTTTTTTATTTACACTTGACTAAAGGTTACTTAAAGATAAACAAGTTATCAATATGTACTTAGAAAAACTGTTATAATTTAACTAAACGTATGATAATTAAACTAGTTCAATAGAAGATAAGACAAGCTGAAAGATGGTAAAAATGTTATAATCAACTGAAAACTGAAAAATAACCTTTAAGTTTCTGTGCTATTAAACTTAAAAACAAAGATCCAGTAACTGGCCCTGTTTTAATCAATGACAACAAAAGTTAAGATCTTAAAATTCAAGAGCGCTACCAATTGGAACATAGAAAAGATTATAACTTTTCTAATATACTTCTGTTAAAAGGAAATTACTGACAAATGTATCAAAATTCTTTAGTGAATTAAGATAATCTCTAAGATGTACTTTATGCCAAGGTCCTTAAATTAAATTTAAGTATCAATTATTAACTTAAGTGAACTTTAAGAGATGAAATTGCTTTAAAACTAGCAGAAGAATGTCAAACCTCTCTAAGGTGCCCGGTTAAATGGAATTCTAAATTGATCTGCAAATTTCATCTGATCAGAATTTATTTAACAAATGTTTAAGGCTTATCATTTCTTTACACAACTGTTCTTATAATGATTCACGGAAAAGTGTAACATGCAAAAATATTAACATTTACATTTTCTAAAAAAGATTATTATAATACCTAAGTATTACACAGCAGTTAAAAGAATAAAAATACTACTATGAAAGTAAACATATTTATAAACATATGTTAATGCACAATCAACATTTTATATCTCACTAAGTTAAAAACCTAGTGTATGTGAAAGTAGAACCATTCTCTATAAATAGTGTATATATACCTATATACAAGACTCTTAAGCCATGCTATGTGACTGTAAGAGAATATCGTAAAGATTTACAATACACTTACATCCAAGTTTAAGTTCAAACCCTTAGTATTTCTTCAACAATATATAATATGAAGATTATTTATGTTAAGTAACATTATGGCATATTATGTAATAATTACATACCATGTTTTAGTTAGAATCCAATTTTACAACAGAATTATAAAATACATGATTGCTGTAAAAATACTCCGACTATCCGTGCTAGAAATTCTTATTAGTTGTTTAACAGTCTTTATGATAGATTAATATTGCTATACAATTTCTTTATATATCAAATCAAAATCAAGATGTATTCAAATGAATGTTTCAAAAATCATAAAGATTATAACATTAGGCATGTAATTTTACCTAGAATTACAATAATAAAAGTTTTAACCTCAATCAACTTTAAATAACGAAAATATTATGCTAAACAAACAAATAATTCAGGGAAATTAAAAGACATTGTATGTATAAACTGTATAGTTAACGAACTTAATTCAAATAACTGCAAACATATTAACATGAACATAATAAATTTTTGAATTCGAGAAATTTCCAAGTCATGGGACGTTTGTCAATAAACAATGAAGAATACTACTAACGAAAAATGGAATTGAAAAATTTGTTGAAAATGTATGACAAAATTGTTTTTCATTCATAATTACAAGCCGTTACCATAATTTGGCAATGTTCCGTCAGATGTTCGCATGACAAATCAGATTCCGATAATACATAATAAATATTCTGTATGATCTGAAATACCACTGAATACTTCTTAAGTAAGGAAACCATACGATGAGTGCATATTCATAGAACATTATGCATCAAAATAAGTGATTTCAGTTGCTAAAAATAGAACGTCACGTCTAGATAAAGGCCATATCATTCTATATCTTTTAACAAACAAAAAAATCATTAGTTAAATAATTTTATTTCAAATCCCCACAAAACTTAATTAAAACGAAATCGACAATGTCTTAATTTGCTTGAATAGTCATGTAAAACTAGTCACACAAGCTAAATATTATAAACAGTTGTCATGTTAAAACGTTATAAAACTTTATATGCATATTCACTTCACACCTACAATTTAACAATCTGATTTTCAACGATAGCTTTTTTCAAAACAGTGTTTATGCACACAAACGTTACGTTATAACGACTATATGGGCTTATATATTATTGTCACAAGCTTTAATAAAGTTAATTAAAACTCAATATTGTCTAACACACCCTAAGGATAGACACTTCCACTCAAATATACATTTTCTACAGTTTTATGAAAATTTTAATCCTTTCAAAGCATTTTCTAAATTTTTTGTATGATTAGTAAAATTAAAGAGCGAATTCAAAATAGAAAAATATATGTTGACGTGTTGGATTTCTTGTAAAATGGCAGATTCCATGGTAACCGTATATCTCAAAAATAGCCAAACTGTGTAAAAAAAAATAGAACATGATAGCTTAATACACATAAAAAGCATAATTGATGCAACGATAACCTTATCCAATAATTATGTATGAAACAAATGATAATCTGAACATATTTCTTTTAAATGATTTTGATGTTGAGCACGAAATGAGAAAAAAATGATTTCTGTAAATAATTAAAGATATCGAGAACAAAATTTCATAGGATTTACTAAATTTTTTGTATGTTGTGTAAAATTTAATGACAAATTCAAAAATAAAAATAAAAACACATGTTGGCGTTTTAGATTTCTTGTAAAATGGCAGTTTCCATGGTATCCGTATATCTCAAAACTTTCAAAATGGCAAAACTGTGTTATCAAAATGCATAAGTCAACATAAAACACGCACAATGGCTCGATCTGTATGAACCAAAAGAAAATCTGAACATATTTCTTTAAAAAAATAGGTTTTCAGGCCTCTTAACTGAACAAGAAATAAGAAAAATTAACTGGAATTCTGTAAATAATTAAATATATTGAAAAAAAATCATAGAATTTTCTACATTTTTGATCTATCAAGTAAAATTTTATGGTGAATTCAAAAAAAGAAATAAAAATATATGTTTACGTGTCAGGTTTTTTTTTTTTTTTTTTTTTTTTTTTTTTTTTTTTTTTTGTAAACGGGCAGTGGTTATCGCATATGCCAATTGTCAAAATAACCACGTTTTCTCAAGAAATATTAGTGTTAATAAACTAAATGCATTGTTATATATGTAACAAAAACATGTTGAAGTATAAATTTCTATTTCTGTTGATGTTATATGAAGTAAATGATATTGAATATGTTTTAATACCAGGAGCGCTAAATAAACGTGATGGTTATCCACGACACTTGTACGGAGATTGTGCGGCATCTCTACCTCGCTTTTAGAGAGCTTTGTCATTTAAGCGCAGTGTGAGCGCCGTTAAAGCGCAGTGGAAACGCAAAGAACGCAGTAGAAGCGCAGTCCGAAAGCAGACAATCGCCAATTAAAACGCTCAAGGTTATCAAAATTATCACATTTATATTGCGACCTCGCGGCGCTTTGTAAAATTTAACAACGCCGTGCAAAATCAGTGAAAGCGCAGTCTAGTGTGACAGGGCCTTAAGATAGAAAAGAAGTCGTTAAACAGCCAATGATTGTGCTACATGCATACTCAATTTCATGTTGATTTTCAAAGCATCTTGATACATCTGTTCAAGAATTTTTGTCATGCAATAGGAAGTTGACTGGTATGATAATATTCCAGCTATGGCGCTTCCTATAACAGGTAACACGACCTTTGTTACTTCTTCCACTGCTTGCGATATGAGAAATGCATTACAGAGCGCAATTAATCCTTTCTCTGTGCAATTGATTAATATCAATTTCATATCAAGTTCACTTGTCAGCTCTTCTGTGCGCACTCCGAGCATTACTGCACTCTTTTTGATTGCATCTTCGGTCAAACCAAACTGGTCTCTGTAGAACATGATTTCTATTATCATTAGACCAACATCCACAGCCGTGCCAAAGCCTGGAACGGGAACTGCGCCAGCCACTGCAGATTCCAATGAAATAATTGGAATTCGTTTTTGAAGTTCCTTCTTTTTCTGAAACATTAATTCTTCGGTTCGACCAATAATTGAAAAAGTCATGGCCTCACGTTTTAGCTGTGGTGCATCCTCGATTAATTTTGCTTGTAGCATACCGAAGTCAAAGTCGTATGGTTCAAAGTTGTCGATCAAGTAGACAGGGCTGTCCGATATACCATATCCTTCTAGGTTCTGTTGGCAGTCGATTCGTATATGACTCAAAATCTCATCTCTAGAACGCGGAAACGCCCTACCCTTTTTCTCATTGAAAATATCAAGGAATACTTTGGTACGCACAAAGTAGAACCGTTTATCCATCTTTCTTATTTCTTTTGCCAGCCAGCCGTCGTTTTCTAAAAATCGCTCAGATGAAAATATGAGGAAAAAGTCATATTTTGCCAGGTTGACCTTATCATCATAATTTGCCCGTTTGAAATTCTCCGTACCAACTCCAGGTAAATCCCAAAATACTAAATTTTCGTTGTAAGGATGCTTGTAAGACTTGATAGTTTTCGTGCCTTCAGTGACATCAGTATGAGCGGCACCCTCCTCTCCCGTTTTAAGTCCCCGAATGACATTTATAAAAGTTGATTTTCCAGCTCCTGCTTTTCCAGTAACTGCAATGTTCAATGGAATTCTACGCCATTTATTAAGTCTTTCTGTGACGTATTGTTGTATACCAGTGATACCATGCTTTGCGAACTCATAAACAAATAACTCTCCTTCTTCTGCAGGTACGGTGTTGCACTCAAACGTACTGTTGCTAGCCATCATTTAATTTGGTTTTAAATGGCACTGAAATATATAGAAATAACGACCCTGTTTATTGCAGTAAAACCACTTTCAGTCTTAGGTCAAAGATTTAAGCTGTATGGAATTTTTATCAAAACATACGCTTGGTTTTGAACGTTTTCATTGTTCTTACGAACCCATTATACTAAGTACACTTTCAATGAGCATTTACAAACTGTATTGATATATAGCACTGCAGTTTTATCATTGATTCATATAGGAAAAACACACTACTGCTATATAGCAGTTGAGTTTTTTTGCACCTTGTACATATCATTGTAGTTTTTTCACAGAGGCTCCAATGGACCAAGGGTAACGAACATTCCCAGTAGCAAAAAAAATAAATAATGGAATCAATTACATAAAGTAAAATAAATAAATAAGAAAATAAATAGTAAAAAATATAATCAATGATAATCAATAAAATGAAATGTTCTCTCATATAATCAAAAGGTACATCTGCTGAATGAATTATTTCCACTTAATCATGGATCAGCATTACTTTCCACAAGGTAACAGTTTACAATCTCTAACATTGGATGTCTTTAAGTTTCCAATGGTTTTATATCTTGATTGTTTGTTTTTATTTGTTTGTTTTGTTTGTATTTTTACATGAAAAAAACTGCCTTATCATAACTAGCTGTAAGGTAGTTTGCGATTTATTTATTTTTTTTATTTAGATTCTATTTCCCTGATTTCTGTTACAAAAAAAACAACAACAAAAAACAACAAAAAAACATGCCATTGCGATAAAAAAGTTTGAAAATATGAAACTTGTTTGTTACGGAGATATAACACTGGCTGGACAACATCTCGGGATATTTATGCAAATAATTGTCTCGGCCTAACGGATTCGCCATTTTTTAGCAGAAATATCCCTTGATGTCGCCCCAGCCAGTGTAACATCCTCGTAACTAACTCGTTTCATATACTATAACTATTACATCTCGAGTTTATTTGAAATTGACATATTTTCTATTGACACAGATGAAATTACTTATCAAACAGACATTTTTTTTCAAAAAATGACATTTAATATCAAATTTGTAATTTTGTGCAACCACTTATATCTCAATTTTATACGATACGATAACCTTCCTAGGTACATGTATCAGGTGAGTAGGATTAGACATGTTTCAAGTTCCTATTTTTTCCCAATAGTAAAATAGATAAAGTTACGAAATACAATGTATATCACTTGTAGTTTAAAGATCCTGTAACACATTTTTTTCATGGTTTTATTTCATAAATATGATGCTCAAATTAAGATTTGTCAATCTTGTAAGTTCAAATAAGCATTATTTATAAAGATATTACCCAATTTAACATTTTGCGTAAATAAAGGGAGGTAATTAGAAATTTATTTTCTATAAATTCCAAGTCAAATTTTCCAATAAGAAATAAATGCATGTAACTTATTGATTAAATATAATGTGCACAAATATTTGCAGTACACATTTTACATATTCTTGGATGTTTGAAAATTGTTTTATTTGCATAATTATATACATATATAATATTTTGCAAGTGTATGATACATACAGTAACAATATCAATCACAAAACATACAGGATCTTTAAACAAATAATTATATCATTTGTTTTATATATACAATTTGTATTTCAATGAATATCAACGCATGATTACATCTAAACTTGTGTTGTGAAATATATCATCATCAGTCTGCACCTGCCTGTTGTTTTTGTGTTCTTGTCGTGCTGTGCGACTTTAAAAGTGTTCAAATTTTATATAATTTATTTACGCATTTTGGCCAGTTATTTATATTTATTTCCAGTGCATGTAAACATAGTCCAAGTATTCAGTAACTGAACTATATAAAAAAGTGATGTAAAAAATAATGAAATGTAACAGTCTAAAAGTTTCGTGAATC
Organism: Ruditapes philippinarum; assembly: GCF_026571515.1. Lineage (NCBI taxonomy): Eukaryota > Metazoa > Mollusca > Bivalvia > Venerida > Veneridae > Ruditapes > Ruditapes philippinarum. Next base: position 73,495 of record NW_026857354.1, read on the forward strand.
CTTCTTTTACTTTCTATTTTAATTTTATTTTTACTAATCATTTTCGATAACTTTTTCTTATTTCTACTGGTGCATTCATTCTTCTTAGTATATTTCGTAACATTATTTCTACCATTATTTTCGTTTGTCATAGCATAAGAATTTCTTGTTATATATATTTTTATGAATTAAATTATTACTAAACTTCGTTATTCATTTTCATAAGTACAATTCGAAATGAAATTTCATCATTGTTATTTTCCCTTCCGATTTTTAGGAAAATTTAGTATGCTTGTTGTTGCTTTCGTGCTTCTGTCGTTCCACATTTTGAGATCTAATATTCAACTTATGAATATTGAAGTATTTAAACTCCATTTACCTCTTTAACTGAATCAATTAATTCTATCTGAAGTAAAAATAATTCAGTTTGGTTACGCACAAATAAAAATCATCTGGTTGTTCGATTTATATACCCAACGTAATTGGGCATTTCTTTACATAGTTTGCATTAGTCATACATACGAGGGGTTATCCAAAAATTCGTGGACTTTCTTTGTTGCGTAAAATATATTTGAGGTATTGATTTGAAATTTTTACACTGCTTAGAAGAATAAATAACAAATAAACACAGAAAAATTCATGTAAATATCTTCTTATATTACAACAATATTTAATTTTACATAAACATATGTCGGCGACTGCGGCGCACTCCAAAAAGTTTTCGACGTCAACGTTATAATATTTAACGTACAGCTTATGCTTCAACGTTACGCAGTCAATAACCGTTACTGCTTCTCAAAGTAATGTTCATCACTAATTTCTAATGCAACTTACATACTTATTATCGTGAAATTTTATTTTGTCTGTCTGCCTGATAATTTTTATGCCCCCACAAATTCAGGAGCATATAGCGTTGCACTTGTCCGTCCGCCCGTACGTCTGTCTGTCCGTCCGTACATCTGTTCGTACGTCCCGAAATCTTGTGAACGCAACTCCTCTTAAACCGGATGGCAGATTTTGCTTTAACTTCAAGGGATGAACAACCTTACTGTGTAGATGGTAGTAAAGGAAGGAATTTTCGCTGCGACCAAATTTAACAGAATTATGGCCCTTTGTTGATTTTTTACTATATACTATGTAGAAATTTTGTGAACGCAACTCCTCTTAAACTGGATGGCAGATTTTGCTTAAACTTCCAGGGATGAACAACCTTAATGTGTAGATGGTAGTTAAGGAAGGAATGTTTGCTGCGACCAAATTTAACAGAATTGTGGCCCTTTGTTGATTTTTTCACTAATTTTGTGAACGCAACTCCTCTTAAACCGGATGGCAGATTTTGCTTGAACAACATTAATGTGTAGATGGAAGTAAAGGAATGAATTTTTGCCGCGATAAAATTTAACAGAATTTTGGCCCTTTGTTGTTTTTTTTCACTACATACCATATAGAAATTTTGTCACCGCAACTCCTCTTAAACCGGATGGAAGATTTTTATAAAAAGTTCCACATAAAAATCTTACATACAGATATGCATGCTCTTGTTTACGAGCACATCTGCACAGTGGGGGCATCCCTGTCCTTTGGACACAGTTCTAGTTTTCAAATATTTTTGTAGGTGTCATTCCCAAATTACAACAAAAGTTTATTATCACGCTATTTTCTAATTTCTGCGTGTCCGTCATTTTCCCGTTGTAAACAATATCGTTGTCGGGCGTTTCTGGCGATTTCAACAAAAAAATAACGGAAATGACGTCTATATTCTAAAGAATTACTTAAATAACATCATCGAAAAAACATGCCATGTTTAGCGGGTTTTCTTCGTTAATAAGTGTTTTTTTAACAAAAAATATGCAATGACTAACTGGGCTTTTCTACATTGAGCCGGGTGCCGGGCATGTGCTTATTTAAAAGCAATATAAAATTATTATTCATTGACGCAGTTAACTGTCCTTTTCAAAACGTGTTGATAATATTCTACAAGGTATGCTAATAAAATTTCATTACAATACACGTTGACGTTTAATAGATATTTAAAAAGTCCGCGAATTTTTTGGATAACCCCTCGTATATTTTAGTTTGGTTTTCCTTCAAAAACATTGGTATAGAAGAAAATGAACAAGACACCTTTATACACCCAAGCATAGATAAAATAAAGAATAATTGCCCACAATCACAATTTACATTCAAACTGGTCACTGAACAAGATATATCTAAGTCCATAAAAATGTTAAATCCAAAAAAGGCTACTGGAGTTGATCAAATTCCACCAAAGGTCATAATTGCAGGCAAACACTCCCTGGCCTGTCCTATTATAGATTTATGTAATACTATGTTAAGTCAAGGTCAGTTCCCAGAAAATCTAAAACTTGCCCAAGTAACCCCAATTTTTAAAAAAGATGACCCCTATATAGAAAAAAATTATAGGCCAGTAAGTATTCTACCCACCATGTCCAAATTATATGAAAGGGTTATCCATGACCAACTCTCGGGTTACTTTGAGGAAATTTTTCACCCTTATCTGGCAGCCTTCCGTAAATCATATGGCTGTCAGACTACGCTACTAAGGCTAGTTGAAGACTGGAAAAAGGCCCTTGATTAAAACCTGTTCATCGGAGCAATACTAATGGATTTATCAAAGGCCTTCGACTGTCTTCCACATGATTTAATTATCCTTAAACTTAAAGCATATGGTCTGTCTGATAACGCTTGACATGTAAACTTATGAGCAGTTATCTCCAAAAGCGGAAACAAAGGGTTAAACTAGGGGATTATACCAGCCAGTGGGATAATATTATTAAGGATGTCCCTCAAGGATCAATATTAGGGCCCCTGGTCTTCAACATTTTCATTAATGATATATTTTACTTCATAGAAAAATCCACCCTTTTTAATTATGCTGATGATAACACTTTGTCCTTCTGGCATAAAAATGCTACAGTTGTCAAATCTACCCTTGAGGATGAAAGTAATATCCTCATAGATTGGTTTAAATCTAGTCAAATACAGGCAAACCCTGAAAAGTTTCAAGTTATCTCAGTGGGGGTCAAGTCACATACTGAAATTAAGTCATTTGATATAAGCGGCAGCACTATCCCATGTGATGAACAGGTCAAATTACTAGGAGTAGATATTGACTATCAATTAATTTTTGATGCCCAGGTATCAGCCATTTGCCAAAAAGCTGCAAAACAGTTAAATGTCCTGCAAAGATTAAGTAAATTCCTCTCTGTACCTACCAGGCTTATCATATTCAAATCTTTTATCAGGTCCAATTTCAATTACTGTCCCATAGTGTGGCACTTCTGTAGTAAAGCCACCACAGACAAACTTGAAAAACTCCAGTACAGGGCCTTACGCATTGTTTTCAATGATTTTACACCATCATATGAAAGTCTCCTTAATAAGGTTAAATTACCCACATTCCATTTAAGCAGGCAGGTTAAAAACAATTGCAATCGAGACTTTCAAGTGCTTACACAATATATCACCTAAATATATTCAAAACTTAGCCAAATTAAAGACCTCTGTTTACAATTGCAGGTCTGATCATATTCTAGAAGTGCCTACAGTTCGAACCACCAGGTATGGACAGAACTCTCTTCGTTTTGAGGCTGCCCGGGTGTGGAACAGCTTCCCTAGTGACATCAGAAGAGTAGAAAACTTCAAAGAATTTGGGAGGCTGGTTGGCACCTGGACAGGCCCAAAATGTAAGTGCTCAATGTGTCTTTTGTAGCCTTTTGTTAAACACATGTGTGTCTAACATGTGTTTGTTACTTTGTATGTGATTAACATGTTTTATATGTGCTTTTATGTATATTCTTTAGATGTTGCAAATATTATAACAATAAATGTTTAATGTTACTTTTTATTTGCATTATGTGATAGTCCTTGTAATTTCCTTGTTTTTGTTTGGTTTTTTTATGTATGTATTTTTTTTTATATATCTATTATATTTCTTTTACAGGTATGTACATAGGTGTTTATGTATATCTTATTTTTGTATTCTTTTTCTTGTAACATTTGTAGTTTTTAACTTATTTTAAATTTTCGTTTTCTTAATTTCATATTTTTAGATGTGCTTATGCTTATTTTTATACATGTCTGTCTTTAACTAATATATAACTCTTTTACAGGAATGTACATTATTTATATATATCTGTTATTTGTTTTATCTTGCTTGTAATTATTGTAACTTTTAAGCATGCATGGTGCTATAATAACTTAAATCCATGTATTTAGATGTGGTTATGCTTATAATTTTTAGTTGCTTTAATATCTTACTTCCATGTACTTAATTGTGCTTATGCTTATATTTTCTTTTTTAGCTGCTTTACTTTTGTTTAGTTCATATACTATTGTTTGTCGGAAAATAGCTCATGAGCTATGTTTTCTGTTTATATGTATCCGACGTAAAATAAATTTTCTTGTATCTTGTATCTAAAGCTTTCGTTTTCCTAAGTATATTTCGAAAGGAAATTTTCATTCTTGCTTTTTTACATTTACGAGTTTCGATTTTAAGGATATTTTGTATTTGATTCTAAATATGGCTCCTTTTAAGATAGTAAGTATCCTGCAATATCATCAGATAACTAAAAACATAAAGAAATCTAATATAACACATATGTCGATTAAATATATAAACATCGTTTACCTCATAAATTGAATCAACTAAATTCCTCCACTGAAGCGAAATCTGTTGTGTACATATGTTGCAATAACACTTCAGTCAGTTTGATCTCGCCGCCACATATGTAAAATTTTGACACGATTTGGAGTTCATATAAGATAAGAAAGTATTGTGCAAAAACATCAAAGAAAATCTAATATAAGTCAAACACGATAACGTTACATTAGTCGGTCGTACCATAATAATATAGCAGGTTATTCAAGTTCATAAATTATTACGTGTCGCATTTTTATTGCAATATAGAAAAATAAAAGTGGAAATAGACTCATAAATCTGAGTAGCGTAGTGGTTATGAAGATCTCAGGTTATGAACATGTTTTTTCCGAGTTCAAATCTGCAACTGTGCACATTTCTTGAGTATGGTTTTTTACTTTCAGAATAAATGTTTATAGTGTATCACGTAACTGTTCATTTTCTCTTTTATAATATTTTGCACACATGTTTAACAATTTTGGCTCATTTTTATAGACCATATATATATTTTTTTCTTCTATTGCTCATTTATCTGTGTTGTTTTACACTTAAAAACCTGTTGAAAGCGAATATGTGTATAACTAAATGTTCTCATATAGAATTGTGTGAATGAAATTCACGTGGAATTAATATCAAGTTCTTTGTAATAAAATAAATACTAAAAACAAAAAGTAAAATGAAAAAAGGCTTTGTCCAGGATACGAACCAGGGTCTCCACATTCATAGAGCGAGCACTCTGCCACTACCCTATTATGCTAAACACATACAAAAAAGAGAGATTAGGTGGTAAAAACTTTAGGCGATAAATAGTATGTTTTTATATTCAGAATTATCGACACCCCTATTTGTCAATATTGATGTAAACAGATAATGAAAGAAATAGCGAATTCGAGCTGTAATACACTTATGTCCTTAAAAAATATAAACATAGATTTTCTCATAAAATGAATCAACTAAATTCCTTGGCTGAAGCGAAATCTGCTTGTACATATGTTACAATTACACTCTCGACTTCACAGATGTATAATTTTGTTACGATTGTGTGTTCATTTTATATACTCAACTATTGTTTGATCCGGTAAATTAGCATTTCGTACCGTAATTCTCATGAGTCATATTTGCAGTTCCTTTTTCTTAGAACTTTTCAAAAATTATACTTTTATTTTCGATTTTAACGGGTATATCGAAGTTTTAAGTTTGTAATTTGAGCCATATGTTGCCAGTTGGTTAAGGTCGTTATTCAAGCAACTGGGGGTTCGAAACATGAGTAGAAAATACCAAGCTACAAATGTATCTTACAGACCGTTCGTTTTTCTACGCTCGTGCTAGTAAAGTTATCATGTGACCATAGCAATGTTGGTGTAACTTCTGTGACTCAACAATTACAACAAAAATATTATTTATCTTCATTTCAGTAAATTTCGTTACTGCTACTTTTATTTTCGGTGTTTTAGTATATTTCGTAACACATTTTCCATATTGTTAACTTTGCGATCCTTTTTCTTCTTCTTCTTTTTCTTCTTCTTCTTTTTCTATCTCCTCTTTTAATTATAATGGTTATACTAACTTAGGCAGCACATCACAATTTTTGAAGCCACAACTTCGAATGGCCAGAGAGGATTTCATGGATATAGTGACTATTGTGAATTTAAATGACTGGTTATCTTTAAAGTGCATTTTCAGCATAAAATTTGTTTTTGTGACATGTAATATGATCATTGGCAAATTCGAAAACATGGTTAGAAATCACATGCTGTTAATTATAGATGGACCACTGTAGATTTTTATTGAAATTTTTTAAACTGCCTGACTGTTGCACATGGGATGATTTCATTATAGATTTGCCATGTTATGACATATATGTTCTTAACAAAGTGTGTTTTCTTTTTCCAGGTTGTGTAGTTTGGGATCAGATTTATCAGACATATTGGTTGTAGGACATTGACGGCAGAAACTTGAAATTTAGTGTGGAGTGCTACCTTAACATACATTACTTGATCTGTAGTGAACTTTAAATATATTTTCTCAGCTCTTTTCCTAACAAATCTGTAGACTGTTCATTACTCATTCATAATACTATGTCAAAATATAAAAGACCAATATAATAAGTTTGACAAGATTATGTGCAACATGTTTAGATAAGTACAAAGGAAAATATAATATGCAAAATTAAGTATCTCACCTCTTATATTTATAGTGTATCAGTTTAACTCTCTTTTAAGATGTCTTGCTGTTCGGTTTCTTATGTAATACTCTTAATACCGAGTTTTTTTGTCAAGGTTAGTTTCAAAGCATTGATTGAGTGCTTTTGTATGTTTTTACGGTTAAGTATGCATTTTTTACATGATGAATATGAAAACTTAAACATATATAAGTTTTCTGAATCTCATTATCATTTGTACTTAATTAATACAATTAACTAATATCAGTATATTTTACAATTAAATTGTATACAGTTAGTTTTAATAGAAGTTTCTCACAAATCGATTGGTCAACCCAATCACAACGTCGAGCCGATTATACAGACGCCGTTGGAAATATTAATTTAAATAATTTGCGTTTCACTGGATTAACATGTTTAATTTCAACCATATTTGTATTAAATGTGCAAGTTAACTAAATGATCGAGCATTTCTATCTTAAATGTGACGTAATGGCAGACACTCTCAATATCATTATCAGGCAATTTATTTTATTAATCTCTTCGATCAATTTAGATAGCTACTTGAATACGTTTTATTTTGAAATACGTTGAAATACATCTGTTTCGTTAATACAGATTTATTTATTAAAGTGGTTAAAAAACAATTATATTATAAACCAGAATTACAAAATTATAGTAAAATATATGTTTATCTAAAGTTTTTCCCCTGCATACTCATTTTAATGATCTCCTTGTTTATCTTTAATGCATTATGATACACAACATCAAGTATCCTGTTTAAGTATTTAAAGGCAATCTGAAAGGACCATGATTTTGTCTTCTTATTACTTTTAGCTGGCATCGCACAATGCACATCAATTAATTCACAAATTTCAATGTCTTTGCAAAGGTCCAGAACTCCCTTCTCCGAACAATTAATTTCAACACTGTTTCTTGTAAAAAGATCTTATAGCACTTCTTTCACCGTAGGGAACGTGTTACAGTATCGCGTTCTTCGGTTACAGTATAGAATTTTCAAGATGGATCAATATTTATGGGAAGAGAGGTAGGTGACTTTATTCAGGTCCATACTACTAGTAGTCTAGGTTCTAAAAGACGTTTTTGTGCTTTGCTTGTAAGGAACAGAATCCGGTATCTAGTCATGTATTTCTTCAGACTCTGCACCGCAGATTTATCACTATATTGTCTCAAAAATGTGCAGATTTGACGGTTTAAAATTTTGAATCGAGAGACCAACGTAATTTTCTCCCATTCCGACATTATTTAAGCATGTCTAGATAAAGTAAATCTACAAAACGTTAGTCTTTTGTGTTTAGAAACGTTTATAAAAGTAAATGACCAGTTGAACGTATTTTCCTGTTGGTAAAATGCGTTTGAAAAAATAAACAATGTTACAGTATAGAGCGAGGTTAATTTTGAAGGGTTACAGCATAGACCTAGCGACTTTGATCCAGTTTTGTTACATTTTATACCCAGATTTCTGTTACAGTTCAGATAATCGCCAAATTTTAAACAAAGTTTGTGTATCCATTATTTTTATGAAATAACACATACCTTTCTATTTAATACATTCTTGAAAGGTTGTATTACTTTTTATCTTCAACAGAAAAGTTATAGTTTGCTATTTTTCTTACTTTAAGTTTCAGATTGAGACTTTTTGCAGAATAAGTAATTTTCTAAGTAAGGACTGTTTTCACGACAACAACAGTAACTTTTATCGAATTGTATTGAGAGAAGAAAGATTATTGCTTGATTTCATTACACATTATAATAATTCCTTTTAGTAATAAAATAGAGAAAAAAGAATCCTTTACAGAAGTCCAACACGGAAAACATAAAAATGTTGCAGGCTCAGTTTGATTAAACCTGTTCATGGACGGTAGTGGTAATTGTAAGCTACCGTCCACGCCTCCTAGCACCGGCTTCAGCAGAATTCTCATTAAACATGAACTGGTACACTTTAGATTTTTTAACATCTGTGGATGTGTTCATATGGCTGTTATCATGAAACCATCTATGTGACACGTTATTGCCATTCTATGAAAAACGGCATATTACCCCCCAGGTTAAAAATTGCGTGTGCCCTTAACGAGAATACAATGAGTGAAACTAATAAAATGAAATTTTGAGAGGGGATCGGGGGCTATGAAGCCTGCATAATTACCATAGATAAGCTGTCAAAAGACACAATTAACAAGCAGGCAATACCCTAAGAATGATTAAACAGTATTTAAGTGAGCAATACTGCAACCTTAAATTTTATTTTAAGTTGGAATTTCCATCTACCATTATGTATTTTGTAAGTATTTAAAAGGGTTTGTTACGTTTGGCTTTCTTGGATTTTAAGATTCAACGACACTGAGGTCATGTGAAAACATTCCTGATATAGTGTAAAGAAAGACCCCAGATACCCTTTGTGAAACATTTCAGACACGAACGGGCACCTGACTAGAACCACCGACCTTCCGTAAATTAGCTTAATATATTCCTCACATACAAAGAATCCAAAGTCATGATTGGATTTCAACTACAGCAGTAAATGAAAGATGATTTGAAGTAGACGGCCTTATCCCGACTCTGCCACTATTATGTACCTCCATCAGGCTCAGTAGGGAAGATATTGTAATTGTCTGATTAATTTATACTCGATAACTTTCAATATTATTTTCTTTTTCAGAAACATGACAACTGCTATACAGGATGTCTGAAATAAAAAAAACGACTTTTAATTTAATAATGATAAAATAATTGTAGCTTCAACAAAGAAGCATTCGATATAATGCCATGATCATGATTTGATTTGAATGCTTTTGGTTCGAGATGAGAAACATTGCCTTTTTTCAAAATCTATGTTTTGGGTTTTCGTATCCCCGATTTCAACCGAATCCATTTGAACAACTTAATTGGTAGAAAGTCATGTAAAAAACAAGAGGCAAAGGCAACGTTCACAGGACGCGGCCCCCGACACACTCAAAAATTTCATTACATTTAGTCAAGTAGTTACTGAGCGGATGAGATTGCACACACATGTGTACGACAGACGGACGAATAGCCATCGGGCTAATAAGCTCAAAGAGATTTAAAAGCCTATGTAAAATTCAAACATTTTACCTAGTATATATAGAAAATATCGAAGACTAAACTGTAACTGAAATCTGGGTATAAACTGTAACAATATCAGATAAAAATCGCTAGGTCTATGCTGTAACCCTGCACAAATTACCTCGCTCTATACTGTTACATTGTTTATTTTTTCAAACGTATTTAACCAACAGGAAAATAGGTTCAACTGGTCATTTACTTTATAAACGTTTCCTTACATAAAGGACTAACGTTTTGCAGATTTACTTTTTCTAGGCATGCATAAATAATGTCGAAATTGGAAAAAAAATGTGTTGGTCTCTCGATTCAAATTTTCAAACTGTCAAATCTGCATATTTATGAGACAATATAGCGATATATCTGCGGTGCAGAGTCTGAAGCAATATATGACTAGATACCGGACTCTGTTCCTTACAAGCAAAGCACTAAAACATCTTTTAGAAACTAAACTACTTGTAGTATGGACCGGAATAAAAATCACCTACCTGTCTTCCCAACAAATAATCATCCATCTTAAAAATTCTATACTGTAACCGAAAAACGCGATACTGTAACACGTTCCCTACGGTGTCTTTATGCCATCCAGTTAACTCCTCATGTTTCTCTATATCATCACGTGATCGTTCGAATTGCTCCATATAACGTTTCGTCTCTCAAAGCAAAACCTCGATATTAAGAGATGCTCCTAATTCAGGCGTCTGTTCTTTACACTTTGTTGTTGCCTCAACTACAACATTTTCAATTGTTTCAAGAAGAGCCTTCCTTTTGTGTAGAAATGATCGTTCTTTCTGTTTGTAGTATGCTAGTACGTATTTTATCCTAACTTTTAAGGATTCTTCTTCAAGATTAAGCATCAGAAAGGAGAAATCGTAATCATCAGTTTTAAAATTATCGATTAGATAAATGTCCTGATGTGTTAAATCATATTGGCGGAGATTAGAATAACAGTCAGTTCGTATTGTAGTCAAAATTTCTTCTTTACTACGAGGGTATGCCAGGCTTAAACATCAAATTTTATGTCATCATGAATCTAAGTACGAACAAAAAAAAATTAATATTTCTATTTCGGTTAGTGTTTTCAAGCCATAGCCCATCCTCGGTTAATCGTTCAGCTTCCATAACAAGATAAAAATCATATTCCAATAAACCTAAAGTTTTAACATAGTCGGTTTTGTTATAGGTGTCTGTACCAAGACCTGGCATGTCCCAAAACGCATTGTACTCAAAGTTTGGTTCGTGATGAGACAATATATAGTCCGTACATTCCCTTACGTCAATAATGTTAAAAATATGAGACCATTTATACATGCATTCTTATAAAATCTAATATGTGTATAAGTTTCTATGTCCAGTTTAAAATCTATAAGTATTGATTGTACATAATTGAATTAAATTAAGCCTGCTAGCGGCAACATTATCTTCCGATGCGACACGGACAGACCAAGAACACCTGCAAGTTCTTGCCGTGTTATCATGGCCTATACTGTTCGCTACTAATAATAACTGTGGTGAACATTTATAAAGTCAGTAGATTTTCAACATTATCTTTGTTTCATTATAACAAAACATGGCATTTTGTTCATATTCTGCTGATTACAATTCACATCTGAATATGGATTAATTGTTTTCCATTAGGGTCGTACCATACAGGATCAAATCGGAAAAATACAATGTTCAGTACAACTAAAATACAAACGAATTGTCATAATTGTTACAAAAAACTAAGGAAATATTTGGAAACAATTTAAAACTTGTTTGCCTCTTAGTCAAATTCTAACCTCTGTTACCGGTTATTGAATTTTCTAACCAGGATTTAGCCAAAATCCGACCGTACCCTTTTAAACGGAATAACGTTTATTCAACGGCCAGATAAGATAAAGACAAGTTAATTAAATTGTGTGTTAGAAAAGAATCTAACATTTGTTGACTCATTTCTGTCAGAGGTGTAATACTTAACAGCGTACAATATATATGTCACGTTGTGTTTTATCTCTTTTGTTTTGATCACCCGGCATGCTTGTAATACTGATCATTTAACTGATCATATTACAGTCAGTCAAAGATTTAATAAACTGACCGTTATGACTATATTTGCAGCTATAAACCAGCTTATTATTTTCTTTCTTTTTAAAGAAGGCATTAAAATCCTAAATATGAATTCAGCTTATCTAATTTACCTAAATTATACGTTATCTAGGAGTAAATATCTCGTAATTCCATATAGTATATGTTTTCATGCTGTGAATATCTCAATTAATACCCCGGTCACATATTCACGGAATACGCCCACGGAAGAGCCACGGATTAATTCCGGCATCGTCCGTAGCTACCCGTACTGGTCAGTAGCTCTCCGTTTGTAACCGTAATCAATCGTAGTAGTCCTTGTATATCCGTAGCGATCCTTGACAATTTTTGAACATGCACAAAAATTTGCTACGGAAAAATCAACCGTAGCGTATCCCTACTAGTCCGTATTAATCCGTACTGATACGTACTGGTCCGTACGAAAACCGTACTAGTCCGTACTGATTCGTAGTCCACCAACTTGTCAAGGATTTCAACGGTTTGGTACGGAGAACTACGTATTTGTACGATTACCCTACGTTTAAGCTACGGTTTTAATACGGATTAATACGGCATTGTCAAGGAAAGCCACGATCGTAATACGTTGTACTACGGAGAGGCAAGGATTAGCACGGTCTTATACGGTTTATTGCGTTGCAACACGAAACGGTACGGAATGGTACGGTCCACCACTGTTTAGTACGGATGAATTAAGAATCATGTACTTTTTTAGGGGTATAAATACTACCTTCTTGTTAAAAACAGACATATTTGCGGAAACATTTAATAAATGATAATTGCCATTTACTGGCTGCAACTTTATATTGAAATGGCTCAGAATGCGGAGGCAGTGGTCGAGCTGCTTGATGACATACATAGAAGTAAATTTATATTAATATCGTACTACAATTCATAAGTAATAGAATAACATTTAATGTTACTTATTTTACAAACATTGGATCGTGAAATTGGAGTAAATATGTACATAAAACGAAGTGTCTCATAAGCCTCAGAGGCTTGCCCTTGAGTGATAATAAGATTAATTAACAAGCTTTTTACATATTTTTAAAACATAAACATCACGATAATAAATGTAATTGTAAGATGAATAGCAAATCTTAAAATTAAAAGAGAAGCAGTATTGATCAACATTTTTCATTAATGATTACTAGTCCATATCTAATCAGGTGAGAGAAGACAGACGAGATGGTGGACTAGAGATGGGCTTTTACGAAGACCGCTTAAAGTTTAGTATGAGGCTCTCATGGCCGAACTTGTTGAGGATCCAGCGTCCTTCAAGAAATTCACTTTAATCGAGCCTGATGTGTCTTGGGGGTCGGACGCGATTAGGCCGAGTCCTCTCCGCCAAAATCATTGAACTCTGCAATTCATTTTCTATGTGTTCTTTTCTTTTGAGGCATTTTGAAAATGAGCAAGCAAGAGGTTGTGGACCGATGTATTAGGTCCGTATAGATCCGTGGCAATTCGTTCTTCTCCGTATCAATACGTTCTTCTCCGTATCAGACCGTACTTATTCGTACTAACCCGTGCTTATACCGTAGCAGACCGTAGTGTATCCGTAGTGCGTCCGTCCTGATTCGTGTCGCTCCGTATCAAACCGTGTCGGTCCGTAACAATCCGTATCTCTCCGGGGGCTTTTGGTGGTAAATCCGTCGGACTCCGTACTTATACTGTTGTGTGACCGTACTGGAACCGTAGCGGACTACGAAATTTCACATTTCCGCAGTAATCCGTGAACGATTAGACCGTAGCTCTTCCGTGGCATTATCCGTGAATATGTGACCGGGGCATAAGAAATGTCACGGGAAATGTAAGAATACCAACCAAAAAAAAAATATTCAACTAAAACGATGTTTATCCAGTACAAATACTTGTTTTTATAATTACAATAGATGTAGGTCTCTTCCAGGTACGCTGATGAGTATAAGGGACACAACTATTTGCTTACTCTACAATTATATTTGTTATAAATAGCGTCGACACTTAATAAAACACTTTTGAACAAAATATTAATCTAAGGAGGATGAAGTTTTAAACGTCTTTACAATAATGCTAAACTTGGTATTTTTTTGTTTTGATGTATTTGACTCACCTTACAAATAATATAAATTTTTCAGTCTCTACATTTTTGTTGAATTAATAATTTTTTTTTTTTGCACAAACCACTTAATATTTCTTTAAACTTCGACAATAAACAAAACACTTTTTTAGCAAATAAACTATTTAAATCATCTATGTTTATTTCATTAACTTGTAATTGTTATGTTTGCATGTGTATGATTTGCTTTGTAAATAATACCGTTTGTTTGTCTTTATCTAATTGTCATATTCTACATGATATGTCCCCTGACACTAAACAATCTCTTGTACGGAGACGAGCGCCTGAGCTTTAACCCATTACGATATATACACGCCTTTTAACGCCTTTTTCACCCCCCCCCCCCCCCCTTTTTGTTGTCTCAAATGGTGAAAAAATGCCTTATTTAGGCCCCCAACATTTGTTTTTTGTTTGAGAAATGGTGTTAGAAAAAGTGACCTCTTTTTCAGGGCGGTCCCCCAACCAAAAGATACATCAGGGGGTTGCCAGAAGGGGGATGTGCCCCCTTCTGTTTGGGGGGGTTTGAAGGGGGGCGGAGTCCCCCTCATCGCAAAGAAAATTTTGGACTTGTGAGAGGCTATAAAAAACCCCAGATTGATCATAAGGTAACGTGTAAGCAACGCTGAAAAGCATTTGACTCTATCTCAATCCATTGAGAAGTTGCAGCACTTTGAAATCAATTTTGATGGAAAAAATCAACGCAAAATAGTGATTTTTGGCAATTTTGAGATGTCCCCTCGTTGCCATGGTAACAGAAAATTTAAGCCTGAGCATGTTGTTGCAAGGGCAATGGTCCAGTCAACATTTGTGCCAAGTTTGATTAGTGTTGAAGCAGTTTTTATAGTATTATAGCAATTTGAACTTGTAACGGGAGACTTTTCAATGAAAACAGCCATTTTTCACAAAATGCTCATGAAGTAATGGGTTAACCTGAACGAAAACAATCATTTTTAAAATTCAACAGTTTATCTAGCTTCCAAACGTTTTACTAACTAATATCCACTGTTTCTGTCCATTATTTCCCGATTATATTGTGTGCAGACATATATTTTCTATTCTTTATCCTAACTCTAAACTTAATATATTTTTTTTGTCTTCTTTTGCTCCGAAATATTTTATATAAAACTATGTGAATAATTAACTAAAATTAATCTTAGTTAAAAACAATATTTTATATGCAATAGAAATTGTTTGGAGTAATCTACGGAAGCGTCCTGGTGCCAATTCATAATGTTCTATAAAAAAATCCTACGTAGGAGATAAAAAAGCCTAATTAGGAGATTGTAACTCCTACGTAGGACTTTTAAACTCCTACGTAGGACTTTATAACTCCTACGTAGGACTTACAAAGTCCTACGTAGGACTTGATAACTCCTACGTAGGACTTTATAACTCCTACGTAGGAGACAAAAAAGCCTAATTAGGAGTTTATAACTTCTACGTAGGACTTTTAAACTCCTACGTAGGACTTTTTAACTCCTACGTAGGACTTTTAACTTCTACGTAGGACTTTATAACTCCTACGTAGGAGATAAAAAAAGCCTAATTAGGAGTTTATAACTCCTACGTAGGACTTTTAAACTCCTACGTAGGACTTTTTTAACTCCTACGAAGGACTTTATAACTCCTACGTAGGAGATAAAAAAAAGCCTAATTAGGAGTTAATAACTCCTACGTAGGACTTTTAAACTCCTACGTAGGACTTTATAACTCCTACGTAGGACTTTATAACTCCTACGTAGGAGATAAAAAAGCCTAATTAGGAGTTTATAACTCCTATGTAAGATTTCTAAACTCCTACGTAGAACTTTTTAACTCCTGCGTAGGACTTTATAACTCCTTCGTAGGAGATAAAAAATCCTAATTAGCAGTTTGTACCTCCTACGTAGGACTTTATGACTTTATAAGAAATGCATACAGAATGCTTTGAAAATCTCAACCCCCCACCCGGCCGAAATTTCAAATCTTAAATATTTGATTGTGTAGGAAGCTATAAGCTTATAGACACACTTTCGAATCCGTTCCTGGAACCAACCAGTACGTACTTAGCAATGAGTATAAAGTTTCTTGCTCAAGGAAACAACGGCTTGCGCCTAACGGAGTTTGAACCCATGCGGCTAGCGATCATTAGGCTACTAGTCACACGGCCATGCCGCCACACTTCACCTTTTAATAAAGTGTCTCAGGTTTCTAGAGTGTACAGTGTCTTAGGGTGAGGTGTCTGTAAGCATTGGCGATGTATCCCGAAAAATTGCTTTACAGCTATTCGAAAAAAAACTCGACAACAAGCATATATATCAAAATTTTAAAAGGCTTTAACGATTACGTTTTCCATACAAACTAGCTGAACAAAACGAGCAATTTATCCATTTTCGGCCGTTTCAAATGATTAAATCCTTATAGGGGGCAGGGGGAGTAGTGAAGTGTCTTGTTCCTGCTCCGTAAAGTTTAACAAGATAACGGTTTGCGGAGCATTATGCATGCATATGTTAAATAATGAATTACATTGTATATCCTACTTTGAACAAAGTTTAACCCATACATTTTGTGTACCTGTGTATAATAAATATAACTAAACGTATTTAATACATAATCATCGTTTAATATATGCAGAGAATGACAAAATCATCTCTGGCTACAGACTCAAGGTATTTACTAAAGCGGCTTGCACAATTACAACTTGACACATATGAGCCGCGCCATGACAAAACCAACATAGTGGGTTTGCGACCAGCATGGATCAAGACCAGCCTGCGCATCCGCGCAGTCTGATCAGGATCCATGCTATGTAACACCGCAAAACGTCCGTACCGCAAAACGTACGTATATGGACGTTTTGCGGCGCATATCGTCCACATTTTTCTGACGTACATTTTGCGGCAAAAAGGCATGGTCCTGCCGCATAACGTCCATATTTTAAAGTTTATATAATTTACGTTAATTTTGACCAGTATTTATCAGGTGTTTTTGTGTTTATTTCAGCTCACCTGAGTATGCGCCTGTCTGTCTGTCTGTCTGTCCGTCCAAATTTAGCTTGTTACCACTCTAGGATCCACATACCTTAAGCATTATGTCAAGAGTTATCTGTCCTTGAATTACAATATCTGTTATATTTCACATTGTTACCACTCCAACGCTTTCATTTCTTCTTTAGTCTTGACAATTTTCAACAGAATATCTATGACCATAAAATCTCAACAAAGTTAGAATATAGGCTAAATCTAACAAAAAAACAACAACAAAAAACGCACTATATATCACCTTGTTAGTGCTTTCGTTTCTTCTCCATTCTTAAAGTATTTTATACAGAATATGTATAACAATAAGGTCTCGATCAAGTTCATTTATGAGCTAAAACGACTGAATATGTCAAGAGTAATTTGCCTTTGAATAATAAAAATAAAGACATATTTTAAAGTCAAATTATTAAATTGTGATAAAACTGCCATTTCTTTCTTCAGATGTCATTCATACATTTATGACAACACGGACATCTTGAATAGTTCAACTATAATATTGACCTTGAAATGACCTTGACCTCAAGGTCACTATTGAATTTTGCTTAAATTACCATATCTTTGTCATTTACAGATATTTGGATATTGATGACCATTTCATACGTAGAATTGAGTACTGATATCAGTTACCCAGATTCTGACCAAGTACATGAAACGTACTTGCTTTTTATTTGTAATATTCAATGCTATCTACCCTTGTCATGTGGAGCCTTTATAGGCAGGTGGGCGATATAAGGCCACCATGGCCTTTTTGCTTTGTTCAATTATAAAATTACATTGTTCAATTATAAAATTACATTATGGCATTCAAACAAAACGCTTACATTACGATATTTTAAAATATGCTTTATTTTTTATCAATAGAACACATTGAAATTCTTTTTCATAATTTCCTATGCGGATAATATACTTTATTACATATTATATATGTAACTTATAGGCAAAATGTTTTGTTCTTAAGGCGATAAAATAACACGGTTTTAGTAAAGGGACGGACTATCCGACTAACCTATAGATTAAATCATTTTTCAAAGTTATATTTTATGACAATTTCAAACTTGCATTTACTAGATTTGTAGTTCAAAATATTTGAGCTGCGTCAAGCAGAAATAAGCAATATCGTCATTTTTTTCCACATATTGATGATGTTCAAAAATTACAATCTCATCTTTGAGAAAATATTTTAAAAGTTACAGGGTTAGTTACTGACCCGATACGGGGATACACGGTTCTGTATGAAACCATAACGGGACTCAACCCACAGAACCGTATATAACGGTATCTAACCCTTACACGCCGAAAACCTTCCTCGTCGTAATTTAGCATAACCAGGGAGGCCATACCACGTGACAATATGTTAATACAGCAAGTAACAAGAAATATCTTTAAAAAAGATAAACGGCGTTGATGGAAAAGATTTTCATGTATAAGAAAGAAAGAAATATACATTGTAGAGCGGCAAAGCGGACGCACTTTAGTAATTATATTTTACTTGTTATATCTGTTGCCAAACCATCACTGCCTTCTTAGCATGGCCTAAGGATTAAGCAACCGAGTCATGGAAACCCCATAACTTCATTCAAGTGTCTGTCCAAAAATGTTGAATTTCGTCTGGTGATAATACGTCGATCAAAGAAGCACTGTCTTACATTAAGTCGTAATCTACATTTATTCAACTTCAATGCAATACCTCTAGTAGAATTATAATTCAAGATGAATAAATGTCCTTGAAGTATTCGTGAATATATTTTACTACAGAAATTGTGGACGATATGCGGCGCAAATACACACTCTCGCCGCAAAACGTACCAAGTACGATATGCACCGCAAAACGTCCACATGTGTAAAACGTCCACACGCGAACGTTTTGCGGTACGGACGTTTTGCGGTGTAACAATGCTATTCGCTATCAGTTTTTCTACTTGTAATAGGGTTTGTAAGCGAACAGCATGGATCCTGATCAGACTGCGCGGATGCGCAGGCTGGTCTGGATCCATGCTGGTCGCAAATGCACTATGTTGGGTTTGTCATGGAGCGGCTCATATAATTTATTTTCCTACATAATATGCTATCTTAAGTTATACTCTAGCATGCATGTCCGTCGAACTCTGTGCTTTCAGAACTTTGAAATGTATCCTACGTAGAAGTTATAAAGTCCTACGTAGGAGTTACAAACTCCTTATTAGGTTTTTTATCTCCTACGTAGGAGTTATAAAGTCCTACGTAGGAGTTATAAAGTCCTACGTAGGACTTACAAAGTCCTACGTAGGAGTGTAAATGTCCTACGTTGGAGTAACATACTCCTAATTAGGCTTTTTTTATCTCCTACGTAGGAGTTTTTTTTTATAGAGGCACCAGGACGCTTCCGTAGTAATCTGTTAATATTACAAAATAATCATGAAACAGAATTTTTCTTATTTTTCTTCTCTAGGTAACAATGTCCTTATAAATGTATTCATTTTTATCACTTATCTGATTTGCTGTTTTTATTAATATGTGCATATGTTTCAATTGCAAGTTCGTTATTTGTGGAAAGGAATTTACATAAGTCACGTCTGACTTGTTTCTCAATCCACGAAATCTATCAGTTTGTTTGTATATGCTTACTATATTTATTTATGTTGTACAAATTGAAATAAATATTGTTTAAACAAACATTCGTTAGCTCGCTTATTAAAAGCCCCTGACTCGTTTTTTTGACAATTTCTTGAACTCGTTTTATTGACGTTTATATTAAATTACAACTCATATCCGATTTTCAGTATGAAATGATAGACATTACGAAAATACTAGTAATACATTTATAAATCGTTTCTTAGAATCTTTGAAAATCGTCTTTTAACCAAATACTGAGAATGAAAAATAAATATCTATAAGTAATTTTATGAAAAGAAATTCTTGTTTATTTTAACATTGTTTAACATTATTTTAACATTGCTAAATAGGGAAAAAAATTGTCTTAGTTCATGGATAAGTCAAGTATTCTTAAGATTCAGTAAAACATTACGCATCAGGTCAAATGAAAAATAAATTCTAACAAAACAATAATCTCACTATTGACCGATACTCCTTATCCGAGAAATATACTCTACACTACGTTGTACCTCTATGTCAACATATTCAATCATTTAAAGAAATATACTCCTCTTCATTAATGAATGAATCAAGGCGCTGAGTTTGTTTGGGTCTCAGAATGTCAGAAAGGTGTGGGTTGAGAGATTATAAATCAATGTGTTTTTGTATAGTGGCGCCAGTTATAACTGTAGTAAAGGCCTTAAGACTAATTGCAACACTGATATTCAATTCAATGTTTATTTGGCTTAAACAATTAAACAAAACAACAAAAATAAAGAAACATGAGTTGCCTTAACTGGGATTTGAACTCCAGACCTCTCGCTTCCTAAGCGAGCGTGTAAACCCCTCGTCCACGGAGAAGTCATAAGGTAACGACCTGAAAAAAAAACACATTATTCTAAATAAGGGTTTGTAACCCTTAATACAATGTAACTGCGATATATTTTGTTCACGGTAAACCTGCTGTTTAACACTGATGTAAATAATCATGGAGCTTAATATAAGCAGGTATATCTGTAAAGAAAAACATAATATTAGAAATCTTCGACCAATCGGGAACTATTTTTTCTTCCCGAGATAGCTTGAAAATTAATGTTATTTGACAATTTTTACGCAGTGATCTCCCCTTAATTTTTCGGCTTTAGTGTACATATAAAGGGATGAAACAGCTTCGAGGAATTTGGACTACTTCTGGTTTTTGCAAATAAGCACATCAGGCCAAACAAATAAAACCCATTCTTACTTGACATCCATGTTGTATTAAACAATCCTTTGTTTTTGTTATTGTATGTAAATGTAAATCAATAGTACAATGTGACTCGTTGATTCAACTTGAAAATCATTTTTATTTGTTTGGCTCGTCAGACCTTTGGGTCGTCAGACCAAACAAATAATGGTAGCGAAATTTCAGACCCTGGTGTTCTTATTTGCAAATGCCGAAAGTAGTACAAACTCCTCGAAGCAGTTACTTCCCTACATATGTACATGTTAACGCCGAAAGATTAAGGGGAGATCACTGCGTAAAGATTGTCAAATGACAGGCGCATTAATTTTCGTAACGAAAAAATAGTTCCCGATTGGTCGAAGACTTCTAATATTGTGTTATTTTTATAGATATACATGCTTATATTCAGCTCCATTATTATTTACTTCAGTGTTAAACAATAGGTTTACCGTGAACAAAATATATCGAAATTAAAAAGGGTTACAAACTCTAATTTAGAATGATATGGTATTCTTCCGAATGTTATTTTATAACTCCCCGTGGTCGAAGGGTTTACACGCTTGGTTTGGAAGCTAGAGGTCTGGAGTTTAAACACCAGTTCAGACAACTCGTGTTGTTTTTTTTTTTTTGTTGATGTTTTTTTTTTAATTTTATTATTATAATTTTTAAGCAAAATAAACATTAAATTGAATATCAGTGTTGCAATTACTCTTATAGCCAATTACTATAGCTATAACACTGGAAACAGCATTGGTGACACTATACAAATAAATTGGCTTATAATCTCACAACCTTCACCTTTCTAAAATTCTGAGACCCAAACAAATTCAGCGCCTTCTGTGCTTTGATTTGTGCTGTCATGATTTGAAAGAAAATATTGACCTCTTTATGTTTTTCACTTACAATCTATAAACTAATTGGTTATATCAGGTATAAGTAACTACCGATATAT
>NW_026857355.1:0-7860 GCF_026571515.1 Ruditapes philippinarum
TTTTTATTAGTATTAAATTACAATCTTTATGCTATAAGTACGTTTCGCACATTTTTATTTTTCTCTCAAGCAAATCTAAGATTCAAATATGAAACTTTCTGTTTCATTACAAACAATTGATACTGAAATGAATGTTAAAATTGTTAGAACCTATTTATAACCTGGATATCTTTCGTGTTTGTTTTTTTCGATAGGCTTTCGTTTCGTTTTGTTCAGGTTATTATGAAAGGTGTAAACATTCTATTTGATCCATTAGTCATACTAAATATTTTACTATAATATATATTTTTTCTCACCAAATTGTAACTATATATTACTATTATCCTAAAAAATTTTAATGTAATATAGCCGTTTTCCATTATGTATTTGTATATGTTTATGTATGTATACTGCTGATGTTTCCCGCTATTGTGGGACTTGTGCATTTTGTAAAATAAATTGAAATTGAAAATGTTTTTCAAGTTTAAAGCTTTTCTAAAAACTTATAGCTTAGTTCAGGTTTTCTAAGCGATTGTATATATTATTGCTTTTATCTAGTTCTAAAGAATGATTTTAATGTTATCGCTTTTATCAAATTTTAAAGAATATTTCAATATTATGGCTTTTATCAAGGTTAAAAGCTTGTTTTAATTTTAAGGCTTCTATCAAGTTTTGTAGTTAAAGGTATTACAATGTAGTGTCTGCGGTGTACTCTTTCATTAAAGTATAAAATTAAAAAAAAATTCCCTTTTTTAAAATCTAAGCCATTTTGCGATATGACTGTAATGCAAACGAAGATTCTTAATGTCTAAAACGTACATTTTCGGCTTTTTACGTAACATTACTCAAGGTAACATTTTAACAGCATGAAAATTAGTTACGAAACAATTACTATGATCTTAATTCAAATATATGTATATAATATGATTAAGATAATTTAAGTATTAATATGTAATTGCCGCTTTCGGCTTGTAATAAGTTTGACAGTTTCTTAAAAACACTTTTCAAGCAAATGGAAAGAAAATATTGGTACCAAATAAAGTTTTTCACGCATTTAAATAAGATTATTTAGACAGCATCATATGACAATGACCATCAAAATAATTATAATATCAACTTTCAAATATTTTCAATATTCTCTGTAAACTTAAAAATTATTTACAGATATTTTTAAATTACGTCTTTAATTCACAATCGTTAGAGAGGAAACCCCTTTTGGTAACGTGGATAACATCAGTTTAAATGATAACGATCACACTGATGAAATCTTTTACAATACTTCAATCTTTAAATTATAAAATGGATTTTTTAAACATTTTATCACTTTGCTTAAGTTTCATCTAAGAAAACTTTATTGACTGCACTATATTTAATCAGTGGAAATCCTTAAGTAATAAAATTGCGTGATTAATTGAACATAGAATTGATGTATCAGATATAAAACAAGAATTAGAAAAACAAATAAATTGTTTTCAAATGGAATCTATTTTTCTGAGAAAAGGAAGTTTTGGTGTGTTAAATTCTTTAATTGAACCCATGCCTGCGACAAATATTTAAAGCCAATACTTAGTTCATTTTTGAACTGTTTTAGTCAGTTAAAACAAATGAATACATTGAAACGATAAAGAGGAGTATTTGTTTACTCCTCTAGAAACGTGTTCACCTAGTTTGTGAAAAAATTTATGATGATAGTATAGGCACCAAATACGCTCAGTTTGAACTATTTATTCAAATATATTTGCAAAAATGGTATTTTCTATTACTTACCTGTTTATGAAACAATTATTAAGATAATTTGTTTATGAAACAATTATTAAGATAATTTGCATCAGTAACATAAAACCTTTTACCTGGACGATTCTCCAAAACATACATTTGACAATTACCCAATGTTTACGTAACGATAATTAAGCGCTGATAACCTTAACTTTACAGTCGAAATTTGGCGGGAATACATATAATTTCAGAAATGTGAAATAGTGTTTTTTTTGGGGGGGGGGGGGGGGGAAGGAAACAGTTACTGTGAAAATTACACAGTACGATCTTTGAAATAGTTTTCAAAATGTTCTCAGTTAGTTACGATTGATACAAAAACATTTGAACCAAGCGGTATATAATAACAACTTAAATGTTATAAAGCAAAATATCATATAACACAGCAAACTTGCAATCTATAAATCTAAAATTTAAATTGTCGATGATATTTATGACTGAAATCTGATTTGTTTTCAAATTATCTGCATTTTTTAGAATTTGCATTACTGTAGATTCATTAATTATTTGATGTCATATTGTTTTTTAAAAATCACTTGGGAATACAACAATTTAATCGGCATTAAGTGATATTCTGATAGCATCTAATCATTTACTTGATAATCAAATAAAATCTCCCATGAAAGGGACGTGTTATTATTTAACATGAATTATTAATCGTTGTCTCTCGAACAAATAATGACTGTATAGATAACGGTCATGATTTAATACACTAGCACTAAGTTACCTAGTGCATATCACATATATTTACTTGCTTAATCTCTTAATTTAAAAACTTTTTAACTTTTCAATTTTATTTAAAAAAAAAATCAATATAATACTTAATTTATTCTTAATAATGCACTGAGTTAGTATCCGATTCTTTACAAAATACGAGTATGATTGTCTATCAAAGACTGAAAATCTTGTTTTCTACATCTGTCTCTACGACTGGAAATCTATTTAAAAAATGTTGTTATCTTTGTTTTTCTTATACCTAAGGCTTTCTGAAGATATGTAAGCTGTTTGTGATAAATTGTTGTATTCAAGAGTGGTACAATGTGTTAATAATTTTTATATATAAAGACATGCCAGGAGTAATAGCAAGAAATATTTTTTTAAAAAGGATAAAACTGATTAACTTGCAATTTAATTTCTAAGTGCTCAATACATATAGAAATGTTAGCAATGTTTGCATAAAAATGACA
This sequence comes from Ruditapes philippinarum, assembly GCF_026571515.1. Lineage (NCBI taxonomy): Eukaryota > Metazoa > Mollusca > Bivalvia > Venerida > Veneridae > Ruditapes > Ruditapes philippinarum. The sequence goes on from NW_026857355.1 coordinate 2,940, forward strand.
TTATAATTTGTTGTAGCTAAGATTAAACATAGAACTTAAATTATAAGCATATTAATAATGATCACTCTTTAAAGTAAGACACTAGGTATTTAAGTGTTTTATTTGTTTTTCTTTTTTCTTTTTTTTGTATTTTTTTTCTTTTGGCAGAAAACGCTGCGTGAGTTGAAGCTGATGCATCAATTAAGATGGATCCTGTAACAAAGTGAGGCAATAACAACGTTTTACAGTAAGAAGTTCAGACTCACGGGAAATCTTGCAGATATAAAACGCTGTCACTGATTTTACAAAAAAGTACACACTATATCATTCATGACACTCATTTATTCTACAACAAAGACACCATAAAACAAATTGATGCAATAAGGATACAATAAAAATACTTGCAGTTCAAAGAAATCCTAATTAGTGAAGACATCGCAAGTACAATCAAACGTCATTAAAAACAAATAGAATCAGATCAGCACTTAATTACATAAAATCTAAGATGTTGTCTTTTGATATTGCACTCAATGACGAGTTAGAATTTATAGGACAACGAAAACTTAAATACAATCGCGTAAAAAAGCAAATGTCGTAAATGTGAAATGAATATACAAAAGCTAGGTTCCAGTATATCTTAAACGTTCAAAAATAAAAGAAAAAAATAATATGAACCTGTATGTTGTTTGTAGCATATTCTATGTTTTGTATTTCTTATCTTTAAAACACGACATGCCAATTTACTGTTCAATTGTTTAAATATAAGAAAGAATAAATTTCCTCGGAATCTCCACCATATCACGTCCAAATGAAACATCTCCTGCCTGTTTTGTGCCTTTTCGGATATCCTTGTTTTCCTCGAATTGCTCTCCTCCTCAAGCGGCGAAATTTTATATTATACTTTCAAGTACCCAAACTGATTTATTAATAAAATATAATTCATATTAAATTTAATTTCATCATCAAATTGTCGAAATGAAAGATTTAATGTAAATGGTTTTCGAGCTGGAATATTACGATTCGTAAACATCTGAATTCATCGACATGATATCAAATGAGCCTTCAATGTGTGGTTTTATTACGACGTATCAAAAGGTGCATAGCGTCATAACACTAAATGTCTATTATACATGCGTCACAATGCTGAAACATTTCAGCTCTCAGACTGATCGAAATGACACAGGGAAATACAGAAATCAACGTATCTTTGCTCGTGGAATGTTCGTTAAGTAATTTACAATGAAAACATAATTTCGTAAATGGAAATCTGATAAAGGGAAGTTAGAATTGTAACATATGTGTTTAAATAAATTAAATGCATAAAATTTGTATCTAGATTACTATTGGGGATTATATTTAATAACATGATAACCTTGTAACTTATAGAAACACTTATAGACTCAATCAAACCGAGTCTGCAGTTCTCTTGTAATTTTGTTGTGATTAATGCTTCCTAGGGATCACTTTGTTTCAGATTTTTATACTTCACAACAGCAGGTGTCAAGTGCTGTGTGGCAGCTGTAAAAAGTTGCCCCGTACTTCACTTCAGTGTTGTTATATTTTTCTGGTCCTTCGGGATCATTGATGCCAGCACTATTAAGTGTTGAGAATTGAGTACCTCTCAAGCCGGTGCTAGGGGGCGTGAGGGATGTTGCACGTATTCATTATCCCTCATGTACAGACTCAATCAAACCGAGTCTGCAGTTCTCTTGTAATTTTGTTGTGATTAATGCTTCCGAGGGATCACTTTGTTTCCAGATTTTTTCGTACTGGGAACCTTTTTAATTGTTACGTTATGAATTAGTAATGCATGGATTATTAGTAATGCAATTATGTAAAACAAACACAATTAAACAGTTCCAATACAATTTACTTTTCACTGAGTGTTTGATGTATATTGATACACGAGTGAATGCCTTATAAACAAAGATAAACAGTGTGATGATATAAAAAAATAGTTATCTGAATAAACAAAAAATAAACACAAGGATGTAATTTATGTATTGCTCAATAGTGCAAAATTAACGATGAAATCATTACATCTGAGATGATAATAATTTACATAATACCATAACATAAGTACCACATCCACCACACTGCGTTCAGACTTTATACTTGTTCTTAATGATAAAAATTGCAAATACAAGAGCATAATGTGGTTTTATATTAAGAGCCTTTAAGTTTTGTTGGTATGAGATGTAAAGAAATGTTATACGAAATAAACGATAATGTTTTTAAGTAGTAGGGTAATTTGAACTGAGTTGTTAGCATGGTTGCTGGAGGAAAGAAATATTAGTTACTGATGCAAGATGTACCCCAAGGCAAATGATTTTCATCTCAAGAGCAAATCATACAACTCAAAAACATAATTTTAACAATGACAAGCATTTGCGCCAGATATATTTTCCATTTGCTGACAAAAAAAGGCTTGCGTGCAATGAAAAGAAATGCTGTATAAAGAGTTTCCCGATTACAAAGTAAGGTCAGTCGGAATTGTCACTAGTTGAATGCAAAAACCTTCCAGCAGTTATGCAATTCCCAATTGTTTCCATATGTTTCTATTTCCGCCTTGATGGTCTTTTGAGACAGGTTGCACTGTATATTTAAATATTTTGAAAACATTTTTCATTGAAATATATGGCAATGGTACATTATATGTTCATAAAAACATTCGCATCTAAACATTCATTTTTTGTAATTCAAAACCATGAAAAATACAGTATAGCAAATATAACTAAGTTTCATCTCCTTACTTCTAACTATACTATAAATATTTTACAAATAAGTACATTCCATAAATATCTGATTTATAGCACTGAGAAATGCTAAGGTTGTCAAACGATACTATAGTTTAGTCCAATAACCACGTTGAATGTTATTGTAATGAAATTTATAAATAGTAACAAATAGATTGCTTGTAGTCTATACTATAAATATTTTGAAATGATGCGCTGTGTTTGAACGCACTTAGCACGCAGATACGGCAATGATTGTACGAATTATGATTTTTTTAAAAAGTTGTGCAGCCTTTTGAATAAAAAACTAACCTTATATTTAAAAAAATAATGGCAAATTTTATAAATAATTGTTTAACAGAAATGAATGTTTGCTTTTAAACAGAGGCTTAAATTAAAATGACATAAATACATACATACGTTCGTACGAACGTACACAAATGAAGCTTAAATGATCTTTAAAAAAAAAACACAATGAAATTTGTAAGCAGTTTTCAGAAAACAAATTAAAAACAAACACAACAGTCTAGTTTCTGCGTCTTGTTTGGTGTCCTGCTAGGCTCCCAGCCAGTGGTTCTGTGTTGATGGGCCGTGTGTGGGGGGGGGGAGGTGCGTTCATTAATGTTCTTGTTGTTCATATTTTAATAATCATTTCTTTTTTGTTTATTCTTTCCTAGTGACGAATGAACCGCCATTTATTTTTACCGATTAAGTGTTATCAAATAAATTTCAGCCTTAAAACAATCAGTTTTAAAAATCAATTGTACTACAAATTATGTAAATGTAAATAAAGGTAAATTAGATTTCAACAATATAGATGTATCGGAATTAGGGCTTATCTTATAGGGTTAATATAACTTTCTCTCCTCTTGTTGTTCAAATTACGTCCCACCAATTTCTCTTTGAAAGGAAAAGAAAACTACTTTTTATCGAGTAAATTACTAGACAACCTAGTGCGAAAAAATATACAATAAAATGTCTGGTCGGATGTACTAACGATAAATCATAATTAGTTTAAGGAAGTGTTAGTCGAAACAGTCCCTGATATTAAAACTAATTTTTTTTAAAAATGTGTCTCATACATGACATAAGTCGACCATTTTATAGATATTGCGTAAAATATTGGAACGCAATAAAGTTTAAACGTGGAGAGATTGTTGAAGAGGATATATCATTTGAATCAATTTCAAATTTCAATATCATTTAAAATTGATGAAAAACAATCTGATAATTAAAATCATGCGCCCATTTGCTTTCACCTGTCAGTTTGACGTCTTTTGGTTTGTCGTTGATAAAGAATATGCGTCGTTTATGCAACAATATGTTGATCCTTAAAGTAATTTCTAAAATCTTGAAGTCGTACTTGCTTCTACAGACTTAGTCTTTCGATCTTGAATAAACAAGTTTGATTTGTATTTCATATGTATATATATATATATATATATATATATATATATATATATATATATATATATATATATATATATATATATATATATATATATATATATATATATATATAGTTTAAACTTGGTAAGATGTTGGGTCTTTTCAGCTTAATTAGACCTTACAAGTGGGTCTTAAGTCGATTGTTGGGTCTTCAAGTCGATTAATGGGTCCAGAACCCAACAATTTTCGACCCACTAATAATAAATCATCTAGATTGGATTTTATCCAAATTTGCGTTTGTAAATAAAAGGTAATGTAAAACTCCACTTGTTGGGTCTATATGGTCCATGGGGGTCGTTTTTGTATTACGACGTATTCCGATGTTGTCTGGTTCCCTAAAGTGTGACAAGACACGCTGAAAAACTAGAACCAGTGAAGCACGCATGCGCACCGCAACTAACAACAACAACAACGGGGTGTACTATTCTCCGATCGCCAAGTACAGCAGTTAAACGGTACGTATCCATCCATACTCGCTTAAACTCAGCTTGAAACAATAATATATCTATACTTCCACAAATATTCTTCTATGTAACCTTTTTCAGAAAGAATATATTACGATGGTACTCGATATATTTTCGACCCACGTACTGGGTGAAAATATAAATGCAGCCATTTTAAAATGGAGGAAAACAGTAGTAAACCATGTGATTCTTTACATTTAAAAAGCGTTGGTTTTTATAAGAACAAGAAAATATTCTGCTTTTTAACAATGTTACATTGAAGGAAAACGGCTATAATATTGATGTTTATTTCGG